>NC_054877.1:46636650-46746650 GCF_018320785.1 Cheilinus undulatus
TGCCCACTAAAGTCACTTTCACACTTTTTTTTGCCACTTTTGGACCATTTTTGCTACCTTTAACTAATTTTTTGGTCACTTTCTGACCATTTTTGCCATTTTTCTCCGAGTGTTTGCCGCTTTTAGCCCATTGTTGAAACTTTTTTCATGCTTTTTGCAATGTTTGCCTGTTTTTGCCTTTTTTGCCACTTCTCGCCAATTAAATGCCACTTTCTGCCCATTTTTTCTGATTTTTGATTTTTGAGTCACTTTACACTCCTTTTTGCCTAGTTTTTGCTACTGTAGGACCATTTTTGCCACCTTTAACTCATTTTTTTGGTCACTTCCCACCCATTTTTGCTTCTTTCTGCCCTTTTATGCCATTTTCTCCCGGTTTTTGCTGCTTTAAGCCCATTTTTGCCACTTTTTTGTCACTTCTCGCCCTTTTTTGCCACTTTTATCCTGCTTTTTGCAAGTTTTTGCCTTTGTTGCCACTTCTTGCCTATTTAAGCTGCATTTTGCAATCAAATGCCACTTTCTGCCCATTTTTCCACCCTTTTTTTCTGATTTTTGCCCTATTTAGTCACTTTACACTCATTTTTTGCCGTTTTTGCCACTTTAGAAACATTTTTGCTACCTTTAACTAATGTTTTGGTCACTTCCCACCCATTTTTGCCACTTTCTGCCCTTTTTTTACCATTTTTCTCCCAGTGTTTGCCGCTTTAAGCCCATTTTTGCCACTCCTTTTTGTCATTTCTTGTCCATTTTTGCCACTTATATCCTGCTTTTTGCAGTTTCTTTGCCTGTTTATGCCTCCATTTAAGCTGCCTTTTGCAATTAAATGCCACTTTTTGCAGAGTGTTCCAACCTTTTTCTGATTTTTGAACAGTTTACTCACTTTTTCTTCCAATTTTTTCAGCTTTCTTCCCATTTTAGCCACTTTTTGCCCCTTTTCTCAGTTTTTTTGATGCTATTTGACCATTTTTGCCACATTTAACTTATTTTATTTGCCACTTTTCACCACTTAGATTGTGGCTCTTGCAAATGCATTTTTCAACGGTTTGTGTCTTTGGTTGAGTAACATTGGACTAGATGAATCACAAAATATTGCATGTAATTTTAATTTAACCGTAGTAAAGATGTTGCTCACAAATGGGGAAATTATGTTTCAAAAATACATTAAAATGCAGAAATATTATTAAGGAAAGACTCTGGGGGGCTCAAATCCCTAGCTGCACCCCTGTACCTTATTATGCCGGGTTTATTCCCTCTGAGATACATGTACCTCTTACAAACAGCTTTTCCACCAGTTGCTCTGAAAGTTTACCGTGCTTTTTGATGATTTAGTGTCTGACAGTGGTAAAGGGAGATTTACACTGCTATGGAGTCCCAGAGAAACTGAGTTAACAGTTTGCATTAAGAAGCACAATCACCCAGACCAACAACCCATTATTGTTTCTTACCCATCTTTTAGGCGTGTATGTGAGAGGCAGAAAGGTCGTCTAACCTGACTGTTGGTGATTGAGATGTAAACCTGACTGATGGAGCCATTAATCTAGGACTGACTGACTGATTACTGAGACTAAAGACTTAATGACCCTTGGGTTTGGGCAGTCTGGAGGATTTCAGAGTACAGAGGAAGCAGAGCAGCACAACCTCCCCTCAACATGTCCTGATCTCCATGTCCTGTCTTTAGCATCCAATGACCCTTAAATAAGACACCAGAGTAGAGTTTCAAATGACCCTGCAAGGCTGGGTTTAATTTTTATTTACTTGCTGACACGCTTTTAATTGCTTGCATGAAAATCTAGGGTTTTTTTTAAATTGTATTTTGTTGCAAAATGGGTCGTTTACTGTCATAACCCTGAAAATACATCTTTTTCTGGAATAGGGTTATGAATGTGGTATTGATGATAATTTACAGGAAGGAATTTGTGATCATTGAATATATTCCCTTTATTCCACAGTCACTAAACGAGGCAGCAGACTGGAATAACTGGAATCAAAGTTTATTCAGGGCTCTGTGAGGATGGATGGACCCAGTGCTTCATCTTTTTTCAAGCAGTTAAAGCACCTCTAAATCAGTCACACTGCTTCATGACATCTTTTTGTCTCGTACTGCAGAAATTTAGCAACGAAGAGAAAAAATAAGGTATCAGAGTCAGTGTGCAAAATGTCAGTTTTATGCCTGGTCACTGTAATGTTGAACTTGGCAGCCTTTTTAAACTTGAGTATGACTGTTTTTACCTTTAGTCACGTTTGAGTCATGTTTAACCTCTATAATTTTAGTCCTATCTTAGTTTAAAGAATCTGACATTTAAGTCCAGTTTCAGCCACTTAATAGTCCTGACATTTTACTCCTTCCTTAAGTCCAAGCATATATTCTCCTTGTAATAATTTACTTTGAAAAACTGTCAGACTCATCGAAATGTAAAACCCTCATATTAACTCACTACCTACAGAGTTGAGCACCAACATTTAAGCTTTACTTACTTTTGGTCAGAGATCTATTTTTAGCTCGTGTTGGTCACATCTTCCTCCAGCAAATGGACAAACATGTTTAGTCGTAGATTAGCTGACAAAATCAACATTGAAAGATAATTCTTAAAAACACAGAAAGAAAAGCACTCATTGTTCAGAAATATCTTCTTTAAAACTTTTCATTTTAAATGAACCATGCTGTTTTAAAGCTTTCTAGATACTGATACAGGTTTCTCAAGACCAAAACGACACCTGAGACCAGTGATCAATATTTATTATGACAAGATGAACGTATTCAAACCAAAGTCAAAAATGCAACCAGAAAATGCAGAAAAATCAACAATTTAACAGGAGGAAAGAGCGATTCAGTAGCAGCAGGAAAACAGGAAGTGATGTCATACGCTCACTCTGCTGGTCCAGGCTAAGATGTTCATTGGCTGACCTTTAACCTCCTGAGACCCTGAATGTTCATATGAGGACTCCACATTTAGGCTTTCCTGCAACAGAATTCTACATTTGTAAAAAAAAAAAAAAAATTGTGTATATTTTGGAAAGTTTGAGCTGAAGTTTTGGATGAGAGGGGTTTGCTTTGAAATCTTCCAAACTTTTATGTTTTTTTTGTTTGTTTGTTTGTTTGTTTGTTTGTTTTGTTTTTTGTTTTGTTTTTTTGCAATTTGATTTAAAATTTCGGGGAAAATTTCCTGAATTTTTATAGAAAGTTAAGAAGTTAAGGGAATTTTCCATATTTTTTATGGAGAAAATTATTTGTACTTTTGGGATATTTACTTTGAAATTTGGGGTGATTTTCTTGAAAATTTCAGCTATTTTCCATGGATTGTTTTTCGGGGAAAAATATTTAACTATTTTGACTTTTTTATTTATTTATTTTTTAGAAATGTTCACCCAAACATTTGGGGATTATTCAAGGAAATTTGGGGTATTTTATTTTTCAGAATGGGGGGGGGGGTTAATTTGAAAATCTTTAAAAACTTTAAAGGAAATTTTCCAAACCCTCCAGTACTTTTAGTGTGGTTTTATTTCATACTTGGTAAAATAAATGATAATGTTGTTTTGTGTTGTATATAAATAAGCCTATTTCCTCAAATGTAGGCACATTTCTTTTCATGAAAACTACTTCCTCTTTAAAGACAAGGCTCAGGTCTTTTTTGACTAATCAGGCCTTACTCATTCCAAACATGTGGGAGAAACTAAAAATGCGTTCCCAACAGAAGCTGGGGTCTCAGGAGGTCAAAGTCTAACCAGATAGTGCTGCTGTCTGAGCATTTGGTGAGACTGGAGAGTGAAAAGAAGCCAGATATGGCAGCAGAGCAAAGCTAGAGGACTTTATAATCTGATCAGTGATTGGTGCAGTAAATGTAATAACAGATCATCTGTAACAGTGAGACTCAACCCGTGGCTCTAGAGCCACATGTGGCTCTTTTCTGATGATTTGTGGCTCTTTTATTCTTAATTTGAAATTTTATTCCCCCGGAAAACCATAAAAAAGGAAACTTTGACCTCAGAATTATTCGCTGAAATTTGTTTCCCACACTTCTACATTTTCAAACGTTATTTTTCTCTGTATATTTCCGTTGCCCTTATTTTTCCATTTTTGCCCTCTTTTACCCTTTTTGCCACTTGAATCCTATTTTTACCCATTTTCACCATGTTTTGCCTCTATTATCCTGCTTTTTGAAGATTGCATTTTTCCCCTTTTTAGTCACTTTTCTCATTTTCCCCCACCTTTCTGCTGCTTTTTGACAATTTTTACTCATTTTCCCTTTTGCTGTTTTTGCCAATGTAGGCACTTTTTACTCACCTTTTCCACCTTTTTGCTAATTTTAGTCACTTTTCATTCATTTTCTCCAACCTTTTTGCCAATTTAAGTTACTTTTTACTCATCTTTCTCCACCTTTTTGTTTTTTAGCCATTTTTTGACACTTTTTACTCATCTTTCTCAATTTTTTTGTTATTTTTACCAATTTTTGCCCCTTTTACATTTTTTTGCCAATTTTTGTCACTTTTTACTCATCTTTCTCCATCTTTTTGCTATTTTTGTCACTTTTTTACTCATCTTTCTCCACCTTTTTGTTATTTTAGCCAATTTTTGTCACTTTTTACTCATCTTTCTCCATCTTTTTGCTATTTTTGTCACTTTTTTACTCATCTTTCTCCACCTTTTTGTTATTTTAGCCAATTTTTGTCACTTTTTACTCATCTTTCTCCACCTTTTTGTTATTTTAGCCAATTTTTGTCACTTTTTACTCATCTTTCTCCATCTTTTTGTTGCTTTTTGCCAATTGTTGTTACATTTTTACTCTTTCTTTGCCAAGTTTTTGCCACTTTTTCTTTTTTTTTACCATTATTGCAACCTGTAAGCCATTTTTTGGTCACTTTTTACCCAGTTTTTGTCATGTGCTGCCCATTTTACCCCTGTTCACCCATTTTTGACCACTTTTTTTACCTATTTTGCCAGCTTTAACTTATTTTTATTGCCAATTAACCCCCTATTTACCACTTAGATTGTGGCTCTTGCAAAGGTGTTTTTCAGATACTTGGCTCTTTGGTTGAGCAGGGTTGGGTAACACAGATCTATAATCTAAATCACTGAGAGCTACAATAAACAGAGCTGAGCTCAGGCCACAGTAAGGATATTAAGGCTTTGCTGCTGAATGTCTCTCCTCAAGGTCAGCTTGCAGAACTCAGCATAGGCTCCATTATAACCTGCAAGCCAGAGTCCAGCATGGAGAGGCTGAGTGAACCTGGTCTGGACTCTGTGGAGGAGCGTCATGGTGTCAGAGACGCCGTAGAAGGCCAGAACACCTGCGCCGTGGTCCAGGTAGACCCCGATTCTGTTGGACGGGAGGCCCGGGATGTGAGTTTTGACGCCCTCATGGATGAACTTGCCGTTGTGGGTGTTACACTCCATTGACCAAGACTGCTTGTAGAATCCAAGCGCACATTCGTTAATGGGCCCCGCTCTGCCGATGTCCTTGTAGGACACGGCCACGTTCACTCTCTTGGTCCTCACCTCCACCTCCCAGTAACGGCGGCCGGTCAGACTCTGGGCACTCAGGACCTGACGCCATCGGATGAATCTGTCTGCGTGGTCGGGGTACACCTGCTCCTCTCTCACTAACGTGGCTCTTCTGTTGTCCTCTGACAGCAGCAGCTGGACCTGGGCCGTGTTAGGATCCAGGGTGATATCGCAGGAGTACTGCAGGAACTCCTGTCTGGTCTTGGGCTCAGGTGTCAGAGTTAAGGTTGACATGAGGGGTTCAATGGCTGCCTGGTCACTGTTAGTGCAGTGTTCCCCCAGTATGTCCTTGACACCATCTCTCATGCCTGAAACAGAAGCCGTCACGTCCTCAAAGAAGCTCAGAGGGCAGATTTTGTGGCTCAGGGGGGCGTCTTCTGTGCTGGAGAGCTTTTCTAGCTCAGTGATGTCCTGCTCTAACTTCTCCTGAAGCGCTTTCATTCGCCTCACCTCAGCTTCCTGTCTGGATCTGATCTTCTGCTTCACATCAGAGTGTCTCCTCTTCATGAGCTGCATCAGCTCTGAGAAGATCTCCTTGCTCTCCTTTTCAGCTTCATCAGCAGAGTGATTTATCCTCTCCACAGCCACCTGTAGGGCTTCAATGCTTCTCTTTCTGAGTCGAGTATCCAGCTTCCCACTCTCAAAGCCTCCCTGGATCACACAGACGTAGCAGAGACATTTACCTTCAGCTGTGAAGCTTTGGAGACAGTCCTTACAGGAGCTGTGTCCACATGGTAGAGACATGTGATCCTTCTCAAAGACTGAACCAGAACCTGTCTGACAGTCCTGCTGAGCTTCTCTCTGAGCCATCTCACCTTGTGGATGTTTGTGCGTTTCACTTCCTCTGAAAAGGAGATTCAAACACAAACAGCGCCTGTAGATTCTCTGATCTTCACTGCGCTGCACTCAGCTGCTCACATGTGTGTCAAACTCTGCTGTATTTGTAGATCAGTGAGGGGAGGAAACAAGGAAATGAGTGCACAGACTGGACTGACCAGTAGGGAGGGGTTACCAGGCTTCATGAGCATGTGACTGGATCTCTTAAAGTGACAGCGCCAGTTTTTCTGTTTCAGTATCCAGTGAGGATTAGAACATGATACTGATCCCCTTCACAGTTTATGCTTTTTAAAGTAATATTGTTCACTAACTAAGCTTTTCTTGTACAACTGCAATTCCAGAAAAGTTGGGACGTTGTATAAAATGTAATAAAACAGAATGCAATGATTTTCAGATCCCATAAACCCATATTTATTCACAACAGAACATAAACAACACATCAGCTGTTCAAGCTGAGACATTTTACCATTTCATGAAAAATATTAGCTCATTTTGAATTTGATGGCAGCAACATGAAACAAAAAAGTAAGGGCATGGCAACAAAAGGCTGGAAAATAAGACGTTTTGCAACTAATTAGCTTCACTGGCAAAAGGTCAGTATCATGACTGGGTATAAAAGGAGCATTTTAGAGAGAGAGAGTCTCTCAGAAGTAAAGATGGGCAGAAGTTTACCATCTGTAAAACAATGCTGAAAAATGGTCTTATATAAAATTGTGAAGGCTTTGATAATCCCATCATCTACAGTCAAGAATATCATCAGAAGATTCAGAGAACCTGGAGAAATCTCTGTGAGCAAGGGACAAGGCTGAAAGTCAATACTGGATGTTGGTGAGTTTATGAAAAGTGGGGAAAAAAGGCTGACAAGTGACAGAAATGGGCAAAAAAGGGTAAAAAGTGATTTTATAATTGGAGAAAAGTTGCAAAAAAAATAGCAAAACTGGGTAAAGCAGCAAAAGGATTCGCAAAATGCATCAAAACTGGCAAAAGAGGTGAAAACTGGCCAAAAATGTGAAAGAAATGAGTGAAAAGGACAAGAAAGGAATAAAAGTGGCAAAAAAGTAAAAAAGAAAAAAAAAGACGAAAGCAAAATAAGGGCAAAAAGTGGATAAAAATTGGTGAAAAGCAGCAAAAATGGTCAAAAAGCAATAAATAAGGTGATTCTGATGAATAAAAATGATTAAAAATGGGTGAAAAGTTGCAAATAAGTGGCAAAAATGGGTAAGGTGGCAAGAAGGATTGACAAAAGGGGTGAAAATTGGCAAAAAAAGATACAAATGTAGGAAGAAATAGCCAGCAAGAATTAAAATGGGTTAAATGCAGCAAAAACTGGCAAAAGTGGCCAAAAAGGTGTCAGAAACGGGGAAAAGAGGCAAGAATAGGATAAGAGTGGCACAAAAGTAAGAAAAAAAAAAAATGGCAAAAAATGGCAGAAGGCAGCTAAAGTAAGCAAAAAAATGTACAAATAGATATCGCAGATACGCACAAATAGTGTCAAAAGATTGAGAGAAATAGGCTGAAAGTGGAAAAATATACATGGCAAGAAAATGTCAATAAGCACTTAAAGCATGAAAAAGTAAATAGATTTTGCAGCAATTAGCAAAAAGTGGCAAAAAATGGCAGAGGGCAGCCAAAGTTAGAAAAACATTGGCAAATAGATGTTGCAGATACAGGCAAATAGTGTCAAACAATTGAGAGAAATAGGCTGAAAATGGCAAAGAGTGGAAAAAAAGAAAAAATGGCAAGAAAATGTCAATAAGCAGTTAAAACGGGAAAAAAGTAAATATATGTCACAGATATTAGCAAAAAGTGACAAAAAATGTAAAAAAAACAAAAAATGCAAATTTGGCCAAAAAGTGGTTAAAAAAGTGTCAGAGATCTGTGAAAATGGGTTCAAAGTGTCAAAAAGATGTTGCAATAATGGATGGAGAAAAGCGTTAAAAAGTGCCACAAATAAATCACTCCAACATCAGAACCGAAGAACAACTTGACACACTGTGAAATCATCGATGACTCAAAGCTGGGGCGGGCCTGTTCTTCAGCTTTCTTAGGGCCCAGCCAGTTCTGTGGGTGGGGCTGCTGAGTCCCTCCTGTAAATGCACTGAGTAGTGATGTCTCACGTTAGATATTCAGCTCCTAATGCTGCCGATATAATCCTGCACTCCTGCACCCTAGGGTGATGGCTGCAACACGCTATCCCACAAACACTAAGCATTCACACACCCAGCTCAGCTGGAGTGATTATGCAGGAACATTAGAAACATTTCAGAGGTTAGAGATAATATTTAAACGTTTTTATAACATGTACCTCAGAATGGCAGTACTCTGACACGTCTCATCACTCTTGGATGAACATTTCTATGTGAAAAACTCTACTCCTGATTTCATCTTAACACTAATCTTTGCTTCATCTCAGCAGCTTCGAATGTCTTTGTCTTTTAGATATAAAAACCCAGATGTCAAAGAATTTTTTGCATCCCAGACAGATAAAAAAAAATAAGCTTAATCACTGGTTTAAATGCTCAGGGAGAGAAACTGACCCCCAAACTTAAAAGAACAATATCTTCACTAAAGGAACATCAGATATTTTTTTTTTCTCACATGATCCAAACAAATACATCAGTGCAAATTTTTAACAACCGTTTCCGGCCTGGAAAGTCAACAGAAAGTCTTATCATATAGGGTTATATATACAGCTCAAACATTTACAGAACAGAAGAGAGGATGCCAAAGTACAACCCATAAACTTGGACTGAGGCCCCGCCCCCACGGAAATTAATTCAGGTGTATATGCAAAAGGTTTTTGTCATATCGGCGTATCATCCACACGGAAACGGCATTTTGGGTGACTGTAAATGATACTTTTTGAAAACGGGTTGATTACGTCACACACAGCGTAGCTCTCTTAAGGCGCCTGCGCGGGTCTGACCAAAACAAAACTGTATACGACACAAAACCTTTATATGCATGCGCCATAATCTTCTCTCTTTTGGTGCATTTCCGTGGCAGCATTACAGCGCCACTTACAGGCTTGGCATATGCACTACATCGTTTTCAGTCGTTTCAGTGGTTCCGTGTTTATGCAGATATTTCCTGAAAAGATTCCGTCTTTTCCGAAAAATTTTTCAAAACTAAACCACATCGTTTTCGTCTCCATGTGGAAAGGCCCTAAATAGTCTCATAATTAAAATTCAGAACTCTATCTGCCATCCTGTCTATTTGAGTTTGCAGAGCAAAGCTGTGAGTCCAGGATCTAAATATCGCAACCAGAGTCCAGCATGTAGAGGCCGAGTGAACGTGGTCCGGACTCTGTGGAGGAGAGTCATGTTTTTACGTTTAGAGATGCTGTAGAAGGACAAAATACCTGCTCTGTGATCCAGGTACACTCCAATCCTTGAAGACCGAGGACCTGAAACGGGGGTTTCCACATTGTTGTGCCAAAAGCTGAAACTGTCGGTGTCACAGTCTAATCCCCAGGATTTGTTATTTTGTCCAAATCCACATTCATTCCTGCTGCCCGTCCTGCTGATACTGTTGTAAGCCACGGCTAGTCGAAGACCAAATCCGCTCCACTCCACCTCCCAGTAACAGCGTCCAGTCAGACTCTCTGAGCTCAGAACCTGCCGCCACTCCATAAATCTCTTTGGGTGAAAGGTGTAAGACTGCTCCTCCTCCTCAATAGTTACTCTTCTGTTTCTGTCAGATAAAAACAGCAGCCAATTCGCTGTGTCTGGATCCAGTCTGATGTCTCGTGCGTATTTTAAGAAATCCGCTCTGGTCCTGGGCTCTGGTTCTGACAGTAAAACATCCACCTCAGTCACTGTCTGTGCGATGTTTGTCCATTTCTTACCCAGAAGGTCCTGTAGTCTGTCTCTGACTTCGGTTACAGCCGCTGTCACATCTTTGAAGCTTCTCAGAGGATGTTCAGTGATGCTGGATGAGTCTGTAGGTTCACTGAGTTGTGTCAGAGATGGATAGTCATGGAGAAACTGGTTAAGATCTTCTGTGTGTGAGAGCTTCTCTAGCTCAGCGTCTCTCTTCCTCAGCTCAGTGATCTCCTCCTCCATCTTCTCCTGGAGCTCTTTGACTCGCCTCACTTCAGTTTCCTGCTGAGATCGGACCTGCAGCTCCACATCAGAGCGCCGTTTCTCCATGAGACGGATCAGCTCAGTGAAGATCTTCTGGCTGTGCTCCACAGCCTCATCAGCGGAGCGACTGACAGCCTCCACCTCCTCTTGAAGCATCTTCACATCTCTCTCTCTATCCTGGATTCTCTGTCGGATGTTTTGTCGACTCACCTCCAGCTCTCTCTGCTTCTCGGTGTGTTCTGCTGCGGCTGAGACCGTGTCGTGGCCTCGGTGCTCGTCCACGGAGCAGAGATAACAGATCAGCTCCTGATCAGTGCGGCAGAACATCTTCATCACCTCATCATGACGGGAGCAGACGTTCTCCTGGAGCTTCCTGGACGGCTCCGTCAGCTTGTGTTTTGCATATGCAGGTATGTCATAGTGAGGCTGAAGGTGCATTTGGCAGAAAGATATCAGACACTGCAGACAGGACTTCTGGGCTCTGAGTTTCCTCCCTGTGCAGACGTCACAGGCCACATCTTCAGCTCCAGCGTAGAGACGATCAGCAGGAGCAGCCTGGAGCCCAGTCTTCTTCAGCTCCTCCACTAAACCTGCTAACAGGGTGTGTTTCCCCAGGACAGGCCTGGGTGTGAAGGTCTGCCTGCACTGAGGACAGCTGTAGGCCTTCTTCTCATCCTCTTTGTCCCAGTGGGTCTGAATACAGCTCATACAGTAGCTGTGTCCACAGGGGATAGCCACGGGATCCTGCAGGAGATCCAGACAGATGGAACAAGAGAAGCTTTCTCGGTTCAGCTGCGCCATTTTAACTCTCAGTGTTGACTCAGAGTGTGTCTTTCGTAGGTTTCCCTTTCTCTGATCCACACAGCATGTGTGTGTGTGTAAACACAGCCAGCTGCTCCTCCTCACATGCTGGCGACACCCATCCTCAAACTGTAGATCTGGGGGGGAGGGAACAAGGAAGTATATGGGCAGAAAGGAGCTTCCTGTGAAGGAGGGGTTAAGATACCACTCCTCTTTATGACTGGGTGTTTGCTTTACAGGAAAACAGAACCTATCTGTTATTAGGAAGCTGGAAAACGACGTTCAGTCAGTTTTAAACCTTTCTTCACTGTTCTTAACCCTTAAAAGTTCCTTAAATAACCATATGCATTTATCCCTAAGGAGACAAAAACATGGAAAAAATAATAGATTGATATTTTTTCCACTCTAAACGAGTCAGCCTTTTAAAACTACGTCAGCCTGAAATATACATTTTCAATATTCATCATATTTTGGGAATTTTAACTCTTTAAAGGCAAAGTCAATGACTGGCAGGTACATTGATTTTGATGTGTCATTTTTTTTACAGTGTCAGGTTAAAAAAAAAAAAAACTGTGGTCCTAAGGTAAACAAGTGCCATCTTCCTACAATCAGCTGTAAAAATATTATAAATTTATATTTCTTACCACTTAAACAGTTCAATCTCTTAGAACTACTTCAGCCTGAAATATATGTGGCGATTATTCATTATATTTTGGGGATTTTAACTCTTTAAAGGCCAGTATGTTTACACAACTCCATTTTATTGATGATGCATTATTTTATTGTTTTTATTTTTAATTTAATTTTTTTTTTTTTTTTTTTTTGCAGTATCAGATAAAAAAAAACTCACACTCATGGCTCTCAGGACAAAAATGCCAACTTCCTTAAATCAGCCCTAAAATTATTTTATATTTTTTTCCACTTTAAATAGGTCAATATCTGAAAACTGCTTCAGCCTGAAATAAACACATCAGATGTTTATTATATTTTGACAATTTTTAACTCTTTAAAGGCCAGTATGTTTGCACAACTCCACTTTTTTTAATTATGAGAAAAATAATTTCCATAACAAACACTTAAAGAAAAATCTGATTGTTATTATCATCTTAACATAAAGGAATGCATTAGTTTACGTTAGGATAAATGTGTCCAATGGGACATTTTTTGGTTGTTAGGGACAAATGTGTCGGGTTTTTTGCAGTTTTGTCATTTTAGGCTCATTTAAGAAATTGAGATGGCAATTCTGAAAATGTTCTTAAAAAAATGAATATCCTCTGGCAAATTTAGGCTTTATTCATTCAACACCAAAATGGCTGGGAAATAAAAACAAAACTGAATGGTGCAAACGTCCCTAGGACAGGGGTCATCAAGTACATCTGCACAAGGGCCAGATTTAGTCTGGACAGAAACTCTGGGGGCCGGACTTTCAAATACGCAAAAATTAAATCAATATTTTGGTCTGATTTAAATGTTATTGTAGTAGTATTTGTACCCTCTTTCAAAATGCAGGACATTTTTAGAATGAGATCTTCTATTATCTATGATGCAGCAGACCACAAGGAGAAATGGGCCCTCCCCGACTGTGATTTAGCAACATTATTAACCCATTTTTGACACTTTGAACCCCTTGTTGATACTTCTTGCCCCATTTTGCCTCTTTAAACCATTTTTTGAAAGATTTTAACCCCCTTTGACCCACTTTTCCTGCAAGTTTTATCCCCGTTCTGCCACTCTTATCCATTTTTTCCACTTTTCTTCTATTTCTGCCACTCTCTGCCCACTTTTCGTTACATTTTTTCAGCAATTTTTGCAACTTTAAAACCAATTTTTGCCACTTTTTACCCATTTTGATACTTTTTTGCCATTCTTGACCAATTTAAAACTTTTTTCCTGCATGTTTAATCCTCTTTGTGCCACTCTTTTACCCATTTTTGCCACTTTTCTCCTACTTTTGCCAGTTTTTAACCCATTTCATTACTTTTTTGCACTATTTTTTGTCATTTGTAACCAATTTTTGATACTTTTTGCCCCTTTTTTCCTCTTTTACAATTTTTTTCTACATTTAACCCCTTTTCACAACTTTGTCTGCCAATTTTTGTCCCTTTGTGCCACTCCACAACCCATTTTGCCACTTACCACCCGTTTTTGCTACTCTTTAACCCCTTGTCACAACTTTTTCTGGTCATTTTTGCAGCACTTCTGCCAACCTTAACACTTTTTTAAATATCTACTAATCATGACAGTAAATTTTATGTAAAAACAGATCAAATGTGAAGTCATTCTCAAACTATGTCAATGTTAATTCTTTGTTGGAAGGATTCAACCGCTATAGACATTTAAAGCCAAAGGATACTCTCAAAATCACAACATCTTCTTTTCCTCCTTCTCTGAGTTTAGCCTAATGATCCTCTGGGGGCTGGACAGGAAGCCTTATGGCCCCCGGGCCACCAGTTGATTATCAGTGCCCTTGGATCTCTTAAGAGTTAACATGAAATGAATCTAACACAGAAAATATTTGTACAGGTTATCCAACTACTGTATGAGCAGCAGCATTACAAGCTGTGGCCACAGGGTGGCGTTAGAGTTCCACTGAGCTTCCCCGCCATGTGGAGATGTGTTGATGTGGATCTCATCCTCACTGACCTCACCTTTAGTTGTTCAGATGTGCGGGCTGTTGATCTAAGCCATACATGTGACTGATCGTTTTAGCTGTTTTATCAACCTTGTAATGCACTGATCACCAACTGGCGGCCCGAGGGCCAAATCAGGCCCCAGAAGATCATTAAATTCAGAAAAGAAGATGTTCTGCTTTTAGGAGTGTCTTTTGGCTTCAAATGTTTGCAGCTGTTAAATCCATCCAAACAAATATCACTATTAAAATAGTTTAAGAATGATCTGATTTTGACCTGTTTTTACAGAAATTCACTCTTCATTCATAATTAGTAAATGTATTTTTAAAAATGGGTTAAGACTGGCAGAAATGTTGCAAAAATGGCCTGAGATGACACAAAGGAGCAAAAATGTGCAGGAAAAGAGGTTAAAATGTGGCAAAAAAAATCGTATAAGAGGAAAAAAGAGGCAAAAAGTCTAAAAAATGAGTTATTAGTGGCAAAAATGGTGCAAAAAAGTCATAAAAGGGTTAAAAAGTGTCAAAATGGATACTAGAGTGGCACAAAGGGGCAAAAATGTGCAGGGAAAGAGATTAAAATGTGGCAAAAAATTGGTAAAAGAGGAAAAAAGAGGCAGAAATGTTTTAAAAAATGAGTTCTTAGTGGCAAAAATGGTGTAAAAAAGTAATGAAAAGGGTCAAAAAGTGGCAAAATGGATACTAGAGTGGCACAAAGGGGCAAAAATGTGCAGCAAAAGAGATTAAAATGTGGCAAAAAAATTGGTGAAAGAGGAAAAAAGGGCAAAAGGCATAAAAAAATTAGTTATTAGTGGTAAAAATGGTGCAAAAAAGTCATAAAAGGGTTAAAAAGTGTCAAAATGGATACTAGAGTGGCACAAAGGGGCAAAAATGTGCAGGGAAAGAGATTAAAATGTGGCAAAAAATTGGTAAAAGAGGAAAAAAGGGGCAAAAATGTTTTAAAAAATGAGTTCTTAGTGGCAAAAATGGTGCAAAAATGTTATGAAAAAGGGTTAAAAAGTGGCAAAATGGATATTAGAGTGGCGCAAAGGGGCAAAATAAGCAGGAAAATGGGTTTAAAAGGGGTTAGAGAAAAGAAAAATTGTTTTATAGAGGCAAAAAGTTATCAAAAATGAGTTAAAAGTGGCAAAAATATTTGAAAAAAAGCCTGGCAAAGTAGTGAAAAGCAGTTAAAATGTGTCAAAATGGGCAAAAGTGGCAAAAACTAACATAAAAGTGGCAAAAACCATCAAAAATAAGTTGATGGGCAGAAAATGTTGCAGAAATGGCCAAATGAAGTAATGAAAAGGGTTAAAAGTGTCAAAAATGAATTCATATTAGTGCTTAATCACAACTGGGGAGGGTCCATCATTTGGGATTTTCAGGGGCCCGGACAATCCTGTGGGCCAGTCTGTCTCTTTGTGGCCTGCTGTGTTATAGATAACAGGGATAGATCTCGCTGTAATACCTAAAAATATCCTGGGTTTTGAAAAGAAATAGAAATGCTAATACAATCATATTTTAATCAGACCAAAATATTGATTTCATTCTTGTGTATTTGAAAGTCCGGCCCCCAGAGTCTCTGTGGAGACTAAATCTGGCCCTTGCGCAGACGTGGTTGACGACCCGTTGTAGTGATTTCTGCTGTTGCATGAATTTACACAGAAGCATTTTTGCAATGTTCCTTTAATACAAGTAATGGACGCATGACAGTTTCTTAAATGAATAAGTTTTATATGGTTTCTGAAACTGTGATTTTAAAAGTGTTTTATTCGTAATTGTGTAATGACAATATTTTTTTATCATTTGTAATTTCTGACTGTTGTTTTATGTCTCCTGCTGGTCTGTTCTTTTATTTCTGTTCATATATTTTTGCTATAAATTTAGCTATAAATAAATGTGTGCATCATTTTTTAGACATGGTTAATCTCATGCTTTACTGTCCCTTTCAGCAGACTATGATAAACTCTGTCAGCGTCTCCCTGCAGCTACAGTGGGATAAAATAAGTCCACCTCTGCTCCTTAATGTCTCATTTCACTTTAAAAGACTCAGACAGAGAACAGGTCAGAAGTCATCTCAACCTTGTGGTATCAAACATTTACCTGTTTACTGTCTCCTTTTTCATTTTGAATCCATAACAAGCTCCTTTTTCTGTGGTTAATCTCACGCCAAAATCTTTAATCTGCAGTATCTGAAGTTTGAGCTTCTGCCACTCCAGAGAACCTCTCCACTACTTCATAAGCCACTGAAGAGCTTTCTGATTCCTTTAAAACAGTGAAATTATCAGCGTCAGCTGGAGAGGAGGCGAGCTCCTCTGAACCCAACCCCAGGTAGCTCTAAAGCAGCACTGAGCTGATATCAACCTCCAGCAGCTGCCGCCACCTCACGGGGAAAAGTTTGTCTCATGTGTCGCATCATTCAAAGAAGAGTTTCCAGAGCTGGTGGGCAGCGGTCTGCTCAGTGTTTCAGGTCGCCTCTTCAAAGCCAAACAGGAGCGCCGACGGCCTGTTTCAGTCTAGAATGTCATAACAGGAAGGCAGGACTGGAGTCAGCTGAGCTTCTGGACTCTGTTAGGAAAGAGGCTGGTTCTCTCCACTCGTCCTCATTGGTGCACACAAGAACCAGAATTATTTAACTGTCTGTTCATCCGTTCACTTTTAATGTGTTTCTTATCAATGAAAGTAGTAGCAGTCATAGACGAAAGTACTGGCCCCCCCGTGGAATTTTTACAGAAAATACACCATTTCTCCCAGAAAGTGTTGCAATTACAAATGTTTTTGGCATACACATGTTTATTTCCTTTATGTGAACTGGAACAACACAAAAAAACAGAAGAAAAAAGACAAAATTGACATAATTTTACACTAAACTAAAAAAAAAAAAAATGGGCCAGACAAAATGATTGTCACCCTTTTAAAACTGTGGGTAAATCATTTTATTTCCAGCATGTGATGCTCATTTAAACTCACCTGTGGCAGTAACAGGTGCTGGCAATCTAGAAATCACACCTGAAGCCAGTTAGAATGTCTAAAGTTGACTCAGCCTTTGTGTTGTGTGTCTGTGTGTGTCACACCAAGCATGGAGAAGAGAAAGAAGAGCCCAGAACTGTCTGAGGACTTCAGAAGCAAAATTGTGGAAAAAATATGAACAATCTCAAGGTTAAAGACCATCTCCAGAGATCTTGAAATTCCTCTGTCCACTGTGTGTAATATAATCAAGAAGTTTATAACCCATGGAGCTGTGGCTAATCTCCCTGGACGTGGACGGAAGAGAAAAACTGACAAAAGAAAGCAACACAGGATAGTTGGAATGGTGGATAAACATCCTCAGCCAACTTCCACACAAATTCAGGCTGTCCTGCAGACTCAGGGTGCAAAAGTGTCAGCTCAGACCATACGTGTTCAGATGAGACTAAGGTAGAGCTTTTTGGAAAAGCACGTCATTCTACTTTTTACAGAAAACAGGATGAGGCCTACAAAGAAAAGAACACAGTACCTACAGTCAAACATGGTGGAGGTTCAAGGATGTTTTGGGGTTGTTTTGCTGCCTCTGGCACTGGGTGCCTTGACTGTGTGCAAGGAATCATGAAATCTGGAGACTATCAAAAGATTTTGGGTACAATGTAGGGCCTAGTGTCAGAAAACAGAGGTCATGGGTGTTCCAGCAGGACAATGACCCCATACATACCTCAAAAAGCACCAAGAAATGGTTGGAGACAAAGCTGGAGAGTTCTGAAGTGGCCAGCAATGAGTCCGGATCTAAATCCCATTGAACTCCTATGGAGAGATCTTAAATTGATGTTGGAAGAAGGCACCCTTCAAATCTGAAAGACCTGGAGCAGTTTGCAAAAGAAGAGTGGTCCAAAATTCCAGTTGAGAGGTGTAAGAAGCTTGTTGATGGTTATAGGAAGCGATTGGTTTCAGTTATTTTTTTACGAGGGTGTGCAACCAAATATTAAGTTGAGGGTGCCAACAATTTTGTCCGACCTATTTTTTGAGCTTTGTGTAAAATTATGTCAATTTTGTCTTTTTTCTTCTGCTTTCTTGTGTTGTTCCAATGCACATAAAGGAAATAAACATGTGTATACCAAAAACAATTTTGATTGTGACAATTTCTGGGTGAAATGGTGTATTTTCTGGAAAAATTCCAGGGGTGCCAATACTTCCATGACTGTATGTGTAGGTTGTTGGGCCTCGTGTTCAAACTTTGATTGCAAGCAGAATATCTCAGACATATTGAGGTATTTTTGTCAAACTTTGCACAATTGTCCACAGTGACTCAAGGATAAACCCATTATGTTTTGGAGGTTAAAGGTCACAGTTTAGAACCAGCCTTGCCCTTCTAAGTTAAAAGTCACCGAGCCTCATGTTCATTCATTGCATGTAAATCTTTTTATATTTCAATCAGGTTCTGAGTGAATTATCTGAAAACTTTGCACAAATGTCCACTCTGACTCCAGGAGAAATTAGAGACATTTCTGGAAGTAAGGTCATGGTGAAAACCACGACAGCCTTCATTCTTGCCCGCTAGGACATTTAGCACCCAGGTGGTAGCTCTAGTTTAGGAGCAGAGTCTTTGCTGTATCAGGCGGCATGAGACAAACAGAATGTGGCAGAAAGGGCAGCAGAAGTTTCCATAAATACATCACAGAGGATGCCATTGACGAAGCATCTGCCTGCAGAGCCAGATGACTGTTAATACAACAGTTCAGTGGAGGTACCGGAGTTTTCCACAACTCTGAAACAAGCTTTAAAACTTTTAGAGACGTTGTATTAAAATATAAAACAAAAACGATAAATTTACTTTCTACGCTCCGCTTTGCCTTTAAAAGTTTCCCTGTTCCAGCCTGATTCAGTCGACTGTGTGCCGGAGATAACAGGCTGTTATTTTATCCTCTAAATTTGTACCTTTCATCTCCTTTGACTTCACCAGATAAGCCAGACTGAAGGCTGAAACAGGATTGTATTCAAAGAGAGAGAGACAGCCTTGAACTCTTCTTATCTCACTGCTCTTTATCTCCATCTACATTTGTAGACTTATCAAAGAGAAAAGGGCAGCCACACGCACGCTGCAGACCGTCTACTGCACATTTAGGAACACATGCATTATCGCAGCTGCTTTATGAAACATGAAGATCAAGATTAGATCATCTGCAGATCTGCAGATGACTGAAAAAGAGGAACATCTCTGCAGAGGCAGCATGCACAAGAAGAAGCTGTGATCTTTTAAAGCAGGGGTGTCAAACTCAATCACAGCAGGGTCCAGATTCTGAACTTGGGTCTAACCTGAGGGCCGAACAATTTCAAGTCTAAATAAATAAATAAAGATAACAGGGTGGACATTTAACCATAAAATGTCAACCTCATTTTCACCAGAAATGAATTATGGGGGTAAAAATCTTGGCACTGATAATAAATGATTTTGTGATTAAAAGGTGAACATGATAAGTTAAAAACTCAAAATCTGAGAAAACATGACATTTAAAGTCAAAATAACATTTTAAAAGGCAAAATATGAGATAGAATACTGAAACCATGAATTTTAAAAGTCAAAAACTAAATTAAATTCAAAATCCTGATTTTTCACAGTCAAAACATGACTAAACATCGAAATCATGAGTTTAAAATGTCAAACTATGAGATAAAATTTAAAATGAATGAGTTTTAAAAATCAAATTATGAAATGAAATTAAAAATCACGCATTTTTAAGGTAAAAAAAGACAAAGTCAAAGTTAGGAGTTGAAAAAGGTCAAAACTAAGATAAAAGAAAAAATTATGAATTTTAAAGGTGAAAAATGAGATAAAAGTTAACATTAGGAGTTGAAGAGGGTCAAAACATGAGATAAAAGTAAAAATCATGACTTTAAAAGGTCAAAACAGGATTTCAATTTTAAAATTATGAATCTTAAAGGGAAGAAATAAGCTAAAAGTCAAAGTTAGGCGTTGAAAAAGGTCAAAACGTGAGATAAAAGTCAAAATCATTACTTTTACAGATCAAAATAGGATTTTAAATTTAGAATTAAGACTTATAGTTTAAAATTTGAGATAAAAGTCAAAATCATGATTTTAAAAGGTCAAAATAGGATTTAAAATTTAGAGTTATGAATCTTAAAGGGGAAAAAATGAGCTTAAAGTCAAAGTTAGGAGTTGAAAAGGGTCAAAATGTGAGATAAAAGTCAAAATCATGACTTTAAAAGATCAAAATAGGATTTAAAATTTAGAGTTATGAATCTTAAAGGTAAAAATTTGAGCATGAAGTAAAAATCATGAGATGTTCAGTTTAAAATGTGAAATAAAAAGTCAAAACCATAACTTTTATTATTTTATTATTATTACTTTTAGTTGCAACTTGAGATGCAAAATTGAAAATATAAAGAAAACACAAATTTCTTTCCCACATTCCTGCCTTTTATCAAATTATTTTTACTGTTTACTTTCTCATTTTTATGACTCAACAAGGATTTTTTAATCATCAGGGTTAAGTTTACATTGTTATACTGGAGGAAATCTGCAGACCTCATACTGGTGGGCGTTTTAATAAAAATCTGATCTGGTGGGCCGGGTACAACTGTATCACAGGCCACATTTGGCCCCCGGGCCTTGAGTTTGACACCCGGCATGCTTTGAGTTTTAAAGCATGCTGAATTTGACCGTTTCAGGAGAAATTTCTGGATTGAAGTTTGATCATCTCCTTATTAACTGTCAGCGTGGGAACCTCCTCTCTCTGAGGACTATTTTACTGTTTGTCTGCAGAAGCTGATCCATTGGTGACGGATGATGACCGCGGTACATCCTGCCCACCTCAACCTCACTCAGACTCCAGTCAATCATCAGTCGCTCAGACTAATATCAAGTTACAGCCTTCTCCTCTGTGTTGACTGAAAAAGCACGGGGAAGGCACGATGCTATGAAACAGCTACAACTGATAGCACGTCTGCAGACGACGAGGCATCACAGCAAACACCTCCAGATTTCTGCAAAGAGAAGCACAATCAAAAGGCCAAAGATTTGTGCAAACCACTCAGACTGCCAAGAACTCCAGTCCTGATAACATGCTGTACCAGAGAGCTGTGCACGGACCTTTCCTGTTCATCGATGATCCATTCAAACAATAAAACCATGAGTCTTTTAATTCAATCCTTTCTTTGCTTGACGTACTTCCATATCCTCTTTACAAAGTCCACTTATAAAAACATACATGAAGTGAAAGCATCAGCTTTATATAACAGATTCTGAGATAAAAATAATCCCCTCAAGCTCTGAGGAAGCAAACCTTCATTTCAAACACAGTTGTGATCCATGATTACTGTTGATCTGCAGGGATCAGTCCAATTAAAAAGCAGCCCTATGGCAGGGTCTGTTGTCCCCCTACTTAGTATTCAGCGCTGAGCAAACAGAGCTGATCTCAGCGCGACTTCATGTCGACGCTGTAATCTGTGTGTTTACTGAACCTGTGAACATGTAAACCCCTCACATGTCACTCCACTGACCTGAGAGATGCACTCACCATACCAACACAGGATCAGGGATTTCTCTGCCAGTGTTTCTATTTCATTTCTTTCTTTAAGCTCTAACATGGAATTATAACTATACTGGGTTTAAAGCCCAGCCTCCAGGACAAAAGGAGAGAAACTCAGAATAAAAATACTTCTCTGACCTCGTCTGCAGCTCTGGAGAGCTTTTAAAGGTTTAGGTACAGTTGGTTCCATTGTATGCTCTTTTACAGGCTGTGGAAGAAGAAAGCTACATACTAAAGTACATGTATTTGAATACATCGTCATTACAGTCCTTGTTGTTGTACTGGTGAGGCGGCTGAATACTTTTGTCCATATAGTGCAGGGGTGTCAAACTCAATGACAGAAGCGGCTGGATTCTGAATTAAAGTCTGGCCTGAGGGCCTAACAGGGTTGAACCAAACAGTCGACCTCATTTTCAGCAGTAATAAATTAAGAGGGAAAATTAACACTGATGATAAATGATTTTGAGATTTATAAAGTCAAAATAAGCTAAAAGGCTCAAATCTGTCCATTCATCAAAGACATTTCACTTTAACTTGTATCCTCATGATTGAAAAATATACAAACGAGGTCAGTGTTTGCTTTAACTGTTTCAAAAGCTGTCGTTGCAATGAGTTGAGGGAAATCACAAGGAATTTAGGAATAAAAAGATTATGTATACAGTCTTCTTTGGATGTTTGCAGTGCTTTTCAAATGTTTTATATTTGAGTATATCAGAGAAACTGGGTAGTCTGGTTCAGGACTAGAAAGCTTGATTTAAGGATTTTAAATGGGGAAATTTACTTCAGGAATCAGAGCTGCCAAAGCAGGAGGCGGCTCAGCCACCCCTCTAGATGATTCTGGTTTCCATACAGATAAACCAGCTCCCATAAACCAACGCTCATTGTCCACAGACCTCTCTGAGCCAATTAGCGTGGTCTTTGCCTCAAGTCGCTCTGCCAGCTCACATCAAGACAGCTCGTCTTCTCAGAGATGACTGAGCATCCACGGCTCGAGGACGGAGACAATATGGGAGAAAAGGAGTAACAGTAGCTGCGGTTACATGAGCCTTTTTTTCACGATCAGATTAAATTCATTCGGATCAGAGATGAAAACGTGTCTGTGCACATGGATGCTGAAAGATACAATCCGATTCAGATACGTGTGCTCAGACATCTCAATCTGATCTGAATACAAGTGTTCTGACATGCACCTTATCGTCCCACCGGTTAAATCTACCGACAATTTGCTGTAGAAGAAGAAATTCTTCTTCTGCATCTGTAAACAAACCACCTGACTTACACTAGCCATCCCCAAATGACAGCCAGCGGGCCAGGTCTGGTGCCAGTAGGTGTCATCTGGCCCGCGAGACGTTTGGGGAAAAAGATGGATATTTTTTGATATTAATTGACAATATTTACGTATTTCACATACAAATTTCCACTCACTTACTCGATCTACCTATAGTCATAGCAAGGAAAGGTCGTAATATGATGCAATAAATGGTTTAAATAGCCTATGGTACATTGAACTCTCTTTAGAGCAGGGAGGAACATCATAAAAAGATGCACAGCAGAGCATCCTCTCAGCTCTGCAAACATGCTGTCAAAAAATAGGCTGATACAGACTGTATGATTTTTTAGACTGAAGGATATTCGTTTATTTTGTCTACTTTTATGGGGGTTTTTTTTATCTTTTTTTTTTTTAAATGAAGAATTTAACCACCGTGCATAGCTGCAATTCGCTCTCTAGAGTCCTGTCCTGTCTGCATCTCTGCCTAGAGTCTGCATCTCTAGGCCTTAACAAATATCAGAGCCAGAGGTTTTTGCCTTTTAAAAACCAAACTTCTATCTTTGGGTGATTAAAACGGCTGCTGTCAGGATAGCAAACACTCCCTGCATAACAGTCCATCAGCCACAAACGCAGACATCGTACCTTACCTCAGTGAGTGATTCAGATCAGTGTCAGCCTGATTTAACCCCTTATTATAAAAATCTTTAATGTCAAACTAGTATCAACTAAATTTATTATACGATATAATTTTATGTCAACAAGAAGTGCAATTATGGTCTCGATCACTTGTGTTAAATGGGGAATCCTGTGGTGTACAGTCATGGACAAAAATGTTGGCACCTCTGGAATTTTTCCAGAAAATACATCATTTCTCCCAGAAATTGTTGCAATCAACAAATGTCATGGTATGGTAAAAATTCCTCTCATAACTGTAAAAACAAATTCTTCATAACTAAAAATGTAATCCTAATCTGTACACAGGCTGTCCTATGACTTGGTGCAGCGCTAAAAGGCATCCAAAATTACACACGGAGATGGGTCAGTTCATGACACATGCAGGGGTGTAAGGGGGATTCTGATAGAACGGATATGCAGAAGAGCGACTGTAGGGCTCATACGTGCCTTAAAGTCATGTTTTCACTCAGTAGGTGAGGGGTGTAGCTCTGTGAGTCTAAAAATGTTTAAAAATGTAAAAAAAAAAAAAAAAAGCTGTGTGATACATAGCACATTTATGCCTGTCCTGTTTAGATTACATCTTCGAACATCATAGACATTTAAATGGTGTAATGAGTAGAAAAAAATCCAGTGTCTGGCCCTCGGCTTTCTGATCTTGAAATATTTTGGGATAAAAGTTAGGAACCCTGCTTTACACCATCAGGACGCTCGCTCGTGTTTTTCAACTCATCCCCGCGCGAAAATATTGGTTTGTATACCCACTCGTGTTCGTACTTGCTATTATCTTTATTTATACTTTATTGTACTCAGAAATAGACCTTTATCGTGTGCTGCAGACAGTTCTGTTTCTGGTGCTTCCCCTGTTAAAGCAGCTCAGCGGTACATAGGCTTCTGCTGTAGTCCATTCAAAGGAGGAGAGTAACGAAGCATGTCACGTGGGGCAGACATGTGCAGTAAGACAAAAACACCCCAAACAGGGAGAGGTGATCAGATCAAGTGTTTTCATGGACGCTGATCCAAATGAGGATCGACATAAACCACCCCTCCCGTTAGGAATGAAATTCCTTTCAGAATTCGCCGGATCGGAAGATTTCATTCTGAATGGAGTGTGTATATGAAGCATTTTCATTCCGATCAGGCATTTATTCAGATTGCAAGTGGTCCATGTAAATATGCCTAGTGATGAAGGGAGGTTCCTGAAAAATCAAACCCACTTTGGAAACAGTGGTGTTGTTAAATGAATGAATTCTGTATGAAGTATTTATTATCCCTGAGTTTTTCTTTCTTTTAAAAGTCCTTAAAAGCATCAGAATGCAAGGAGGAAGCATTCAAACCACACAGTGGCATGTTTACAAAGATAGCCTTTATCAAACATTGGATGACATTCATGGTGTCTCTTTTCAAATACACAGCTTAACAAAGTCCTGATACTCAGCTTCGTATCAGTCAACATTAAATATGAATTCTCTCTGAACACCAGCACTATTAGTGTTACATCCACAGAGATCTGATGACAACATGTTTGGATAAACTTGATAAAACTTGGGGCAGCAGTGGTAGAATCGGACGTCTCAACCGGATGGTCGGGGGTTTGATGCCCAGCTCCTGCAGCCTCACGTCGATTTGGACAAGACGCTAAACCCCAAACATTGATGAACACTTCACAAAGCAGCACTTTACAAGCTCAAGCCCATTTACTTTCTATTACACATGCAGGTGAACTTCAGCAATAATCAAGGGGAACCCAGCAGTAAGTATAAACTTTGACAGAATTTCTTTTGTTTTGTTCTATGGAAATGATGATGATGTATCATCAAATCAAAATAATTGATAATTCAATTACTATGGGCATGTTTATCTACAGATAGTGTAGTATTTGTTATAATGACATGCATCCAAATTTTAGGCATATAACCAAACTTTTAATAAAAAAAATGCCCTTTGTCTTGAAACATTGGTTTTTGATGTATTGAATATATCCTACAGAACCCCTGGCTGAAAAATATAGTTCCTGGTGGACATGAAAAACCCCCTTCGGGCTCATGAGATAGTTTTGAAACTTCTGGTGCACATGAGAAACAATGTTGTGAGAACAAGATGGTTTCAGGTGAGCACAAGAAAGGTTTGCAAAGGTTTACAATATATTGCCAAAAATATTCACTCACCCATCCAAATAATTTAAATCAGGTGTTCCAATCACTTCCATGTCCACAGGTGTATAAAATCAAGCACCTAGGCATGCAGACTGTTTCTGCAAACATTTGTGAAAGAATGGCTCACTCTCAGGAGCTCAGTGAATTCCAGTGTGGTACTGTGATAGGATGCCACCTGTGCAACAAGTCCAGTGGTGAAATTTCCTGGCTCCTAAGTATTCCACAGTCAACTGTCAGTGGGATTATAACAAAGTGGAAGCCATTGGGAACGACAGCAACTCAGCCACCAAGTGGTAGGCCACGTAAAATGACGGAGCGGGGTCAGTGGATGCTGAGGTCATAGTGTGCAGAGGTCACCAACTTTCTGCAGAGTCAGTGGCTACAGACCTCCAAACTTCATGTGGCCTTCAGATTAGCTCAAGAACAGAGAGTAGAACGGTAGAGAGCTTCATGGAATGGGTTTTCATGGCCGAGCAGCTGCATCCAAGCCATACATCACCAAGTGCAATGCAAAGTGTCGGATGCAGTGGTGTAAAGCACGCAATCTGATGGACCCGTCTGGGTTTGGCGGTTGCCAGGAGAACGGTACTTGTCTGACTGCATTGTGCCAAGTGTAAAATTTGGTGGAGGGGGGATTATGGTGTGGGCTTGTTTTTCAGGAGCTGGGCTTGTCCCCTTAGTTCCAGTGAAAGGAACTCTGAATGCTTCAGCATACCAAGAGATTTTGGACAATTCCATTAGGGATGCACAATATTGGATTTTTGCCAATATCCGATATGCCGATATTTACAGATTCATTTTAGCCGATACCGATATCGATACCGATATCTAAATATTCTTTTGGACAAATAATTTCAGTCCTTCTGGACACTTAAAGTTTTAAGGATGACCAAGGAAACTAACTTTAGTCCTTAAAAAACACATTAAAGTTTAAAGAATGAGGATAAATAAAGAAAAAGACTTCACCTGACATAGGTCTGTAGGTTCAGACTAAAACTCCACTAATTTCTTAGTATATATGGACAACATTTACAGTCAATATATGCTGAAATACACAGGCAAAATATCGGATGTCAATATTGGCAGAAATTTTGATATCTACCAGACCGATAATATTGTTCATCCCTAAATTCCATGCTCCCAAACTTTGTGGGAACAGTTTGGGGATGGCCCCTTCCTGTTCCAGCATGACTGTGCACCAGTGCACAAAGCAAGGTCCATAAAGACATGGATGAGAGAGTTTGGTGAGGATGAACTTGACTGGCCTGCTCAGAGTCCTGACCCTAACCTGACAGAACACCTTTGGGATGAATTAGAGCGGAGACTGAGAGCCAGGCCTTCTCATCCAACATCAGTGTGTGACCTCACAAATGTGCTTCTGGAAGAATGGTCAAAAATTCCAAAAAACACACTCCTAAACCTTGTGGAAAGCCTTCCCAGAAGAGTTGAAGCTGTTCTAGCTGCAAAGGGTGGACCGACGTCATATTAAACCCTATGGATTGAGAATGGGATGTCACTTAAGTTCATATGCGAGTCAAGGCAGGTGAGCGAATACTTTTGGCAATATAGTGTATTTTAATCTTTTTTCTTGGGGCTCCATAATATCCTTCTTCAGTCATCAAAAGATAAGCATCTGCAAAACTAAAATAATTCATGCTTATGCAGACGATACTCAGCTTTATTCCTTCAACCAGCAGTTAAAATGTCGCCTTAGCTGACCACACTGAGCAAACAAATGCATTTTTTTGTTTACAATCCATTTAAAAAGTAGGATATATTCTGAAGAAATTAATTGCACTTTTCAGAACTGTGAGAGCCAGTGTGGGAACCAGTGGTCAGATCTTTTAAAACTAAGCAGTTTTTCTGTATGCCCTTTGTTTAAGCTCACCAGAGTTTTTAGCAATTACAAATAAAGACTCTGGTGACAGAAATGATAACCATTATTAAAAGAAATGCACTCATTCACACAGATATATCATTATAAATATTGGACTGATACAAATGAAATACCCAAGACTATGTACACTCTGTATACTTCTTACCAGACTCATGAGCACAGATCATGTAAAACCCCTAAACACAAGGTTGTGGATGTTGCAGAGATTGCCTAGATCAACTGTCCATCAGTTCATGGTACATGTAAAAAAATATAAAAAGTATTCTTGTCCCCAGCAGACAGTGAATGTGATGATGAAGACACGCTGAAGGTCCATTGAATGTACATCTGAAGGCTTGCAGAGATTTGTAAAGCTAAAACCAAAATCTGCTCTGGTGTGACGTGCAGATCTGCGCCATGTAGAGACTGTTTTTGTGTCCTCACATCACCGTGGTCTCGGACTGCAAGATGGACTGAGTCCTGGATTTTCTGTGAAAGTGAACCATGTGTTCTGAGCCGTTCCTGGATGCGAGGGTGTTATTTAGTTGGTGCGCTCTGTTCAGGCGACAGTTCAGACGAAAACTCCGCCACTTCCTCTTTAGCTCGCCCTGAACCTGGAGAAACAGATCAGACTCATTCAAGAGGATATTTTAACACTTTTTAGATGTAACATTTTTTGCTCTATGACAAATCAAACCAAGAAAACTCAGCTTACATTGTGTGACTGAATATTTACAATGCACGACCAAGACTTATGGTTTGTTTGCTATCAGGCACGACCTAAGCGCTCAAACTGGACCAGGCAAATCAGGATGGTAGTGTGCAGATGTCAATGAAGCTCCCACTAATTTGTCGCCATATGATGAGACAACTGCAATACTAATAGATGTGACTTCCACCTTTGTTTGTCAGACTTTTCAAACACTGACAAACACAGCTAGAAAGTTAAAGTATAACAGATATTTCCTGGAAGGGGGTGACATTCCACGTCCCCAGATCCAGTCTCTGCTGCTCAGCATCAGAGCACATGGGCCCCCACCTTCTTTAGCTGCCAAGATTGCAGTGCAATCCCTATGCTCACCCCTGGTAGTCCGACAAAATGGCAGCTCAATGTACATTCTTCAGGCTGGGCACAACCAGGCACCACCACCTGGGTCACTTGCTGTCCGGCAGTCCCCAGGTCTGGCTCCAGGAGGGTGCACTGGTTTCCCTCTTCCAGGTGAGGTGACTCCGATCCACAAATGTCTGTTTCAGCTGTCTGTTGAACTGCTCTAAGTCTGGTCCATCCCCTTGGACCAATTTGCCTTGGGAAACTCTTCCAGGGGCTAGTGCCCCCAACGACGTAGCTCCTGGGTTCACAGGGGCATGCAAAACCCTCCACCACCAAAAGTTGGTGGTTATTGGGGGATCGGTGCAGCATCAGCAGCACTGCAGATGTTGTACCAGTCAACCTTCTTTCCAACTCTCAGCTTTGGTTATGAGCTTTGAGTAATGACTGAAAGAATGAGATCATGGGTTCGAGCTGCTAAAATTGAGATTCCTCAGGGGGATGGTGGGGTTCAACCTTAGAGATAGGGTGAGAAGCTCAGACATCCTGAGGGAGCAAGAAGTAGGAAAGCAGCCAGTTGAAGATGACTCCTAGTTGCCTCCCTGTGGAGGTCTTCCAGGTGTGTCCAACTGGGAGGAGACCCCTGGGTAGACCTAAGACGTGCTGAAAGAGATTCTTTAATCTCATCTGATCTGGGGACGCCTCGGATTCTCCCAGGAAGAGCTAGAAAAGCATTGTCTGGGCTATGATACTTAGCCACCGCAACCCGGCTCTGAAGAAGAAAAATGGATGGATGGACGGCGAATAGTCCGCTATTTGCAGTTTAACTTTTCCCTACCAGTCCTCAACACTAAGCTCTACACTCAGTCATGTATTAGCTGTAATCTTACCTCACTGTTGAGGAAACAGTACAGAATGGCCACGACCAGACCCTGAAAACAAAACACCAAAGTTAGATTAACCAGTGCTTAATATCTGTAAATCTTCACCTCATGACCTAAAAATGGACTAAATATTGATAAAGCTTCTTTGCAGACTCAGAGGAATGTGAAATAACAAATATAACCGCACCTGAAAGGATCCAAGCGCCAGGTCAAAGAAGATTTTATAATCCTCTGCGATGGATTCACTGGGAGACACGAAGACCACGTAGTTGATCCCAAACAGCGGGATGAGCAGGAGAGTGGATTTGGCCAACCTCCTGGAAAACAATACAATAAACATGTAAAAACGAACGAAAAAGATCAAGTTACTTCAATTCAAAGTTTGCGCTGAGTCAGTCTTTAGATTGCACCTGATTCAATGATCTCCTCAGTAATTCTCACACTTGTTTATGTAATACTGTGGCGTCAGTTTTGTAGGCACAATGAACAGCACACACAAAACATCCGTCCAGTCCTCCAGTTTTTTATTTCATTTTGAAAGGTGCTTGCTTCCCGAACACCGTCTATGGTGGGTGAGATATCCAAACTGAAACTATTACTACAAAACTAAAACAAACAAAAGACCAGAGCTAAAATGACAGAACTCTCACAATGACCACTGTATAAACTACTCTCACTGCCCTGTGATAAACCTTCAGCTCTCACATAAGACGGTGAAATCCTTCCTCCCAGCGCCTCTCTCCAGCTGTCAGCTCAGCTCAGCACCACTCTGAAAAGCCCGGCACTGACACTGAATCTTCACCTTCACTAACAGGAGATTCTGCACTGGAACAAATCGGTTTACCCGTTCTTTTCATCGCCCCATGTTACTGAATCTCCAGCAGCCGCAGGACGTGAGAATACCTGACTACTCAGCACCCCTCAGGTCTCTCTGGAGAAGGCCAAACTTTCCAAAGATTCCACAAACATCCCGCTGTGGACTGAGAAAAGACTCACAGAGACACTGTGTCACGTAAGACTGTGTGCTATAGAGGTTCCACCCTCACGCTGCAGCATTAAACACTGCCCCGTTCACTTAGCGTTAGCATCACCCTTATCTCTGCAGACAGCACACTCTGAGGGGATTAAAATGTTATCTCTTTATATTTTTAAAGACGCTTAGCTAGCCCTCTTATCCACACACATCCAGCAGGTGTAGCGTTTGCCTAATGACACATAAATGTTGACCCAATCTGTCAACCCTGATTTAAGATCAAACTTTAAAAACATTTTGCAGCACGTGTTCGAAAGCCAAAAGTTTTCTATCACTGTGTGGCTTTTAGATTTTTGTACCTGTACTGTGATTGGTCGTTGCCGCCCACGTCAGGACACCTCAGCTTCTGCACCAAGATCCGAATGATGCTGATGAACAGGATGAAGTTCACCTTGGAGACAGGAGGGAAATGAAAACAGAAGAGCCAACATGGGGGATTAATATTTAGCTGTGCTAGACAATTTTCCACCCACAGAAAACAGTGAATGAAAGGCAGAGATGATGCTTGCATGCATCAGATCTACCAATGCAAAGAAAAAGCCACAGATCCTGCAAGATCAGTGTTACTCAACCCTGTTCAACCAAAGAGCCAAACTGTTGAAAAATACCTTTGCAAGAGCCACAATCTAAGTGGTCAAAAGTGGCAAAAACGGCTTGAAGTAGCGATAAAAATAAGTCAAAGACGGCAAAAATGGTCAGAAAGCAGCAAAAAATGGATGAGAAGTGATAAAAAATGAGTTACAGGTGGCAAAAAATTGTCCAAAAGTGACAAAAGAAATGAGTGAAAAGTGGACAAAAAGGGGCAAACAATAGGAAACAAGTGGTATTTAATGGCAAAAGGATGCTTAAATGGGCCAAAAATTTGAAAAAGGGGTAAAATGGGATAAAAGTGGCAAAAAGAGGAGGCAAAAATGGGTAAAAATTAGGAAACTAGTGGTATTTAAAGGCAAAATGTAGCTCAGTTGGGGGAAAAGTGTCAAACAATGGTGAAAAATGGCACAAAAAAAGTTTCAAAAATTGGGGGAAAAAATGGGGAAAATGGGGTATCTAATGACAAAATGATGCTGAGTTGGGCAATAAGTGGTAAAAACATGAAAAAGGGCAAAAATTGGAAAAAATGACAAAAAATTAGGGAAAGGGGCAAAAAGAAGTAAAACTGGCAAAAAGTAGGAAAAAAGTGGTATTTGATGACAAGAGGTAGCTTAAATGGGTGAAAAGTGGCAAAAACTGTAAAAAGCAGCAAAAAATTTCCCTTTTTTAAGGTTTTCTGGGGGAATAATATTTAAAATTAAGACATAAAAGAGCCACAAACACTCACAAAAGAGCCACATGTGGCTCCAGAGTCATACGTTGAGTATCACTGTGCTAGAATGTTTTTTTTCATGGATAATCTGGTTCAGGAGTCTGGATGAAAATGGATGAACCTTGCTAAAAGCAAAGACTGGGCGCTGGTTTAGCTCAGCTGGTGGAGCAGGCACATTCTGGCATACAAGGTATTTCTCAGTTATCATCTTCTGAGTGGTTTTATCAGTCACCTGTGCAGTTTCTTTTTAGTTTGCGTGACACTATACCAGGGCTGCATGGCGGTTCAGGGGTTAGCGCTGTTGCCTCAAAGTAAGACAGTTCCTGGTTCGCTTTGCGGTCAGGGCAAGTTTGCATGTTCTCCTCGTGCATGCGTGGTTCTCTCCTGGCACTCTGGCTTCCTCCCACCACCAAAGACATGCTTGTTAGGCTAACTCTAAATTGCCCGAAGGTGTGAGTGGGCCTAGCTGTCTGTCTCTATATGTCAACCCTGTGATTGACTGACACCTCTCGCCCAGTGACAGCTAAGATAGTCTCCAGCCCCCCCGTGACCTCCAACAGGACAAGCAATCTAGAAAATGGATGGTTGGACACTATACCAACCAGTGGCGGCTGGTCAATAGGGGGCGCTCAGGCGCCGCCCCCCCCATCACTCTCTCCACAAAGAGAGGAAAGATCTGAAGCTCACTGAATACATTTTTAAGACATTTTCTTTAAATATCATTACATTAATATGAATATAGATAAACTCTATCATGCACTGTATAAATAGGATTTATTAAAAGATTAAATGTGTCAAACGTTCTACGCATTTGCTTTTACTTCCTGTCCACTCATTTCCTCCCTGCGGCATTGAACCCGAGAGTTCCTCAAAAAATTCCCCATTCCTTGGGAAAGTTCCTGCTGTTGAAAAGCCCCTTTGGTTGACCATTAGAATGCCTATGAACTGTGTGTTCACCTAAAAGCCTTTGGCAGCCACTGACCTCGTTGTCATTCACAAATGTTGGGCACCAAGGCCCAGGGACTACAGCTGGGTCTACATTTGTAAACTGTAGACCCAACAGTGGGACTTGTCAAAGGGTAAATTCTTGACCCCAGAGCTAAATGAAGAGCCTGATTCCTGCAGTTGAAAAGCACTGAGTTTCTCAAATGTTTCCTAGGTCCTGGGGAGAGTTCCTGATCTTGTAAAACACCCCTGGAAATGAAGATTTCAGCTAAAACAAAGACCAAATATAGACTATAAACTGCTGTTAAATCAGCAGGTAACATTTGTTATTTCAGCTGGGAGGTTGGTTAGTTTCTACTTCAAAACAAGTCACCTGATTTCACTTTGGAAAGTTTCAAAGACTGTGCAAATCCACTTAACTGCCCTTAGCATTGTTTGCTGTGCTCTCTGCTCTCTCTGTTGAAAACAGGGCAACTTTTGGGACAGCACCATGCTCATCAATGCTAGGAGGGAGGCACTAATGGTACCAGATTAACCAACAACAGTGGGAAAGGACTTCTTTTGCTGGTGTAAAAGAACATTTGTGGACACAGGCCCCAACATAAACGACCAGGGGTTAGCACTTCTATCTGTATTTTCTCTTTTACTGTCATGATTAGTGAGCCGGGACACCAAGAGGAGGAAGTAAATTTGGACCTACCATGATCGAGAATCCAATCGGTCCATTGATTACCCAGTTAGGTATGGGGTTGTCATTTCTCTCCCAGCATCTGAGGACACAGAACAATGCCTTAAAGAAGCAATATACTCAATGCATATGTAAAAACACAACCACTACATGTTTTTCAGTTTCTTATTGACTGACGGGTTCTGTTTTACCTTGACATGTTTGGACTGCTAAGTTCCTGCAGTCTTCTCCAGAGTAGTCACATGATGTTGCTGTGACGTGTCTTATCAGCTGGTTTTAAACAGGTTTGGTCATCCTGCCTTGCAGACAGGATGACCAGATGTCTGGCAGCATCTTGAGACTGACATCCCAGGTATGGGGCAACCTGTAAGTCCCCTCACCCTGGTTCATGGTCCTTGGGCCTGTTTCCAAATCTTGATGGCTTCCCTGATCTGTCAGTAGTACTTGTTGCTATCTGGCAGTTTCCAAGTCCCCTTTTGCAGTGCTCTGATTTGGCTGATTTTAAGTTCTAGATGTTAAGACCCATCACAGCAATATCACACGACTCTTCTGTCAAGGTAGCACAAACCTATACTCGTCTGTCAATAAGAAAACAAAAAAAATTACAGTTTATGAAGACGGTATTTGGGTTACAACAGCTACAGTGGTGTTTGGATGGTTACAGGCTGTGGAGGAGCCACCTGAGAAGAGAAACTACCTCAGCAGTTCTTTCACATCTCAGTGCTTCGCCTTAAAAATGCTTCTGGCAGTTGACTTAAGGTCTCTAGTGGCGTTTGGGACACCTGGTTTGTTTGGTCTTGTTTAAATAATCTCAAGGTCACTTGGCAAATTTGTGCAATTCATTGACGCTGGTGTGAAAGCTGTTAGTCGAACCCTAGTGGAGACAAAACAACTGCACCAAGACTGCTCAGAAAGGTGGGCCCTGGTCTGCTTTTCTTCAGACTGGGGCCCGATTTCTATAACCGTGCCATTTTTTGGATCAAGTTTGATTGGGATTAAATTTCATGAGCTTGCATTTTTAGCTTTAAAGTGCACACTACACCTATTAGCATGCAGTGATCTTGCGCATCATGTTTGGGTCCACCAGTAAATGTCCCATGTGAGCACAGGGACCACAATTAGACAGACTGCAGTTGTGAAAACGCCCACAGATCTCCAGGTGTTGAGATAATATCCTTCAGGCTAAGTGTAGATTTAAGTCACAGATCCATTCATCAGTTTTGAGATCCAGTTCTGGGGCTGGATTAGTCCACAACTGAGTAAAGTAGTCCAGACACCTTCCCTAAGCCAGGTCCTCCAGCAGTTTCATCAGGATCTAAGAACATTCACAGGTCAAGCGGAGTATGTAATCTCTTTCCAGTGTTCTGCATCTGCCCTTTGGGTCTTCTTCCAGTTGTACATGCCAGGAATACTGGAAGCATTGCTCCCAGTGGGCTGAACCATTTTAATTGGCTTCCTTTGAAATGAAAGAGGAGTGTGTCTGCTTTGAGGATCTCCCAGATGCCTAAGCTTCTAGTATCTCTGGGGACGTTCCAAGACATCCTGCAAAGGAGACACAGTCCTTCCTCTTTAATTGGACGTCTCATTCTGAGTCCAATTAACCAAAGCCTGTGACCTTACAGCGTGCCAGGGCACAGGAGTAAACCAAACGCTTGTTGAAGAGCTTAACCTTTGTGCTCTGTATATGGTGGTCCTTTAGAGCTTACTACTGCGTGTTATGACTCATGCATTGATCTGCATGTGGATCTCACATTCAGCTGAGCCTTACACTGAGGCTGAGGCTTACACTTGGAAAGATCTGCATATAGTAAAAGTTCTTTACCCTTGTAGAAATATAAAGGTTGTCTAAGGAATGCAATCCAAAATGAAGGCATTTCAGTTGAAATCAAATTTAAAATAATATTTGTTAACAATGAAGTCCTCCATGTTCCTGACTGTACACTTGAGACATGAATGCTTTCAAATCTTACATCAGGTCTTAAGTTCACACTGTGCTATCCTCAGCCAAGTCAGACATGAGTTTTGAGTTGCATGATTCTCTTGGAAGTTGCTCAAACTTTCAGCCTGAGCATGCATTGAATGTCGTATAGTAGAGAAAACAACAGCAGAACAACCAGCTGCTCCTGAATGGTTGGATGGATTTCTGCAAATGCCTGCACACACTCACAGCAAAAAAGCAGATAGCAGAATCCTCACCTTTGGGACATTTTTTCTTTGTAAATGTCAAACAGTGTCTTAAATCACCATAAAAATATCAGAAATGCCTTTTTGATGTGCCTTCCCTGGATATAATAAAGGAAAAGAATGTGCAGGACAGGCCTAGCTGCAAACCTCCAGCTGACAAGAGTATGTTATTAGCATTGTCTTGCTGAAATACTGAAATAGTCAAGGCCGTTCCTGACAGAGACGTTGTCTGGATGGGAGCATATGTTGCTCTAAAGCCTCTCTCTACTTTCCAGCATTGATAGTTCCTTTCCAGATGTTAGAGCTGCCCATGCCACAGGCACTAATGCAACCCCATACCATCAGAGATGCAGGCTTTAAAACTGAGCCAGGAGAACAAGCTGGATGGTCCCTCTCCTCTTTAGTCCACAGGACACAGTGTCTGTGGATTCCTCTGACCACAGAACAGTTTTCCATGTTTTCTCAGTCCATGTTAAATGAGCTCTGGTCCAGAGAAGATGGCGGTGTTTCTGGACCCTGTTCACATATGGCTTCTTCTCTCCATGATCCAGCTTTAACTGTTATTTGTGGATGGCACGACCAACTGTGTTGACAGACAATGATTTCTGGAATGTTCCTGAGCCCATGCAGTGATTTCAGTACAGAATCATGCCTGTTTTCAGTGCAGTGGCCCCTGAGGGCCCCTTCAGCCTTGTCCCCTGCTCACAGAGATTTCTCAAGATTGTCTGAATCTTTCAGTGACTTAGTGGACCAGTGTTAATTTGGCAGCTATTTTTAATCTAAGTCTTTGTCTTCAAATTTATTTTTAGTCACATTTTAGTCATTTCAACCTTTTTAGTTTTAGTCTAGTTTTAGTCCATAAAAGTCCTCACATTTTAGTCTTTACTTTTAGTCCAAGCATTTATTCTCTTGCCTAAATCTGGTACCAAATCATAGTAGTGTGTTCTCTGTACTCTGCCAAACCTGGGGTCCGTGCTTTCTACAGCTGAGAGGCAGAATAGATACAGCTGCATTGTTTTTTTGACAGATTTATCCACAGTGGAGAAATATCATTGCTTTAGAATGTCCAACAAAAACTAAATTACATTTTAGTCTAGTTTTAGTCATCTTGACAAAAACTAAACTTATTTTTTTGTGGTGATTCTGGGTTGCATTCATTTTATTTTGACAGACTAGTTTCCATTTGTTGCTGCTGCTCTCCAACTTTGCTTTCCCTGAGGCCTTTCCCCCTACGGCGCTGAGGCTGATTCTCTCATCAAGCGGTCTGCTTCACTGCTGCAGACTGAATCCTCAGCGCCAGGGTATTGTCTGCCACGCACTTCTTCCACACTTCATGTACAAAGTCTTTGCAATTTTACGTATCGGAACATTTTTTCTTAAGTTTTTCCACAATTCTATACTTTTTTGACATGTTTGAGATTTGCCATCATTTTCAAAAAGAGCTCAAAATTCTGATGAAATGATAAAATGTCTCAGTTTATGATCTACTGTGACTAAAATATGTATTTATGAGATTTGACAATCTTTGCACTCTGTTTATATTTACATTTTACACAGCGTACCAACTTTTGTGGGATTGGAGTTTTATTTTCTGTAAAAGAAGGTTGATTTCTTTTGACCTTTTGTCTTCTACGGTAGCAAATACACTCCTTTCACACTCAGGTAGCTGATGGTAAATCTACCTTGGATATTTATGACATTTTGACTAATAATTAAACCGGCTTCAGAGGAAATGAATGGGAATTTTTCTTCTGAACCACAGAGCTGAGCTCGACAACCTTGAGTTTGCAATGCAATAACTGATCTCATCTACAGTCTCAAACTGAAGACCCCAGCTTTTGTCGAATATCTTTGCAAGTCACTACTCAATTAAAATAGCCTTTATTTCAGAATGAAGCTTTGACTGCATATTATGTCCATCCATCATTAAGTATGCTATTGCATTAAGGTTGCACACTAATTAGATATGCATGTATAGCACCAAGGTCAAGGAAGAACCTTGTTGTTGTAGCTTCATTGACATTCTCCATGCAGCATCCTCACACTACAGAGCCGTGTCTTAGCTGTCTGTTAACAGTAAAGTCATTTAAATACGTCATTTAGAGAATAGTCTAAACTCTGCAGTGCCGTCAGCTGTAATAAAAAGCTGAGATGATCCATAGCCTCAGGCTTTTAGTCATGACAACTCAACGCAAGTTCCCCCCTGATGAATTAAGCAATGAAGTGACCTTTGACAGCACTAATGCTTGTCCTACTATTCTGGAAACTGAGCCTCATTGTCACACGGCTACATGTCTGCAGAATCTAATATGAAAGATCTAATGAAATAACTTTAATATACTCGTGTGCTGTTCTCATTAAAAATCCCAGCTGCCTATCCTTTAAGAAAGGAGTGTTTATTGATGCCAAATACCCACCATACCCATGGCCCACACTGTCCTGTGACCCAACGAGCCATGTATTAAAATCAAACGCTTTAATGATGAACTCTAATCTCACACATTTACATTTAAATAATAAATATTTAATAAGACTCACCCTGTGTCTTCCAGATAAACCCTCGTCATCACCCAGGCAAAGACGAACACCGTGGGGATTCCTGCAAAATGCCACAAAGTCAAAAACAAATAAGAATCTTCATGTCATAACCACGACTAGCTCTGCTGCTGAGGTCAGACTGTGTTAAAAGCATGGAGAGAACGATCCCACATCTGGGACACCTCACAACCTACCAACATGTAGTCTAGAGCAGTGGTTCTCAACCCTGGGATCAGGACCCCCTTTGGGGTCGCGAGACACTGAGAGGGGATCTCCAGATGCCTTGAAAAAATGACTTCAAATACTTTTCAAATTACACTGCTGTCAGTAGTTTTGTCAAATTTTAACCCATTTTGTCACTTTTTCTCGACAATTTTAGCACATTTTTGCCACCCAAAACCCATTTTTGTCCATTTCAAACCCTTTCCACCACTTTTTTTCTGCCTGTTTTTGCTACTACTAAACCAAATCTTGCCACTTTCCACCTGTTGTTGACTCTGTTGACCCATTATTGTCACTATTAACCCCTCTTTACCACTTTTTTAAACCCATTTTAGCCACATTTCACTTTTTGATACACCAATTTTTGCCAGTTTAATCCATTTCAGCCAATTTCTGCTTCAATTAACCTTTTTTCCAGTTTATATTGATTTTTCATCCTGTTTCACAACATTTCCACCTCTTTTTTGCCACTTTAGAGCCATTTCAGCCACTTTTATATCCTCTTCAACCACTTTATCTGCCCGTTTTTTCCACTTTAACCCATTTTTTTCCATTTTTGGTGTTTTCTGGCCACTTTAAAAAAAAAAATTTTACACTTGTAACCAATTTCTGCTATTTTTAAAATCCAATCTCACCACCTTATCCACCTTTTTTTGCCAAAATTAACCCATTTAAAATCCGTTTAATTCCCCACCATCCATCAATACCCACTGACTGCATTTGCAGTGCAGCACAGATCAGCACTGCTGGACTGCCAGACCTGGGAGATCAAGGAGGCCGCGGCAGATACAGAATCACGCCTGAACTGCCATACAACACAACAAACACACATGAAGCTATTGCTCTGAATCTAAAGTCCATTCTAGATTTTTAAAGGCGTAGTCATGTAAATAACGCTGACGGGTGAGTTTCTGATGTCAGCAGCAGCAGGAGGAGGAGGAGGAGAAGGAGGAGGGCCTACCCCAGCCAATGAACATGTAGATGATGAAGTGTCTGTTCTCAGAGAAGATGACCACCAGCAGAGTGTGGAGGTACAGACCCTCCACCAGCAGCCAGAAGAAGTTAGCCATGATGAAGTACTGGAAAAACACCAGGCTGGCTCTACATCCCACCTACAACACACAAAGATCAGGAGAATTTACATTTTCATCGAAATATTCAAAGCCGTATTATTATCATCATTACCACTGATACAAAAATCAACCTTTGAGTCATTTCCTCCTGTCTTTGTGGGGTTTTTGCATCCTGTGGGGCTGGTATAGGATCTTAAATCCACAGAGGAACTGCGGGTTAATCCGGCTTATTATTCCATGTACTTTTATGTGGGAGTTTATGCATGTGCAGTTTTCCCACTTGGGCAATTACTGGGCTCACTAGAAGTGAAAGCTTTAATTTACTGGTGGTGACATTTGAAGCAGCAGGGAGTAGAAAGGTTAGAAGGTCAGAGACATTATCTCTTCAATATGAAAATGAAGTCAGGCGTGGAAGGAGCTACCATGATGATGAATGAGCTAAATAGAAAATAATTAAACAAAGAAATGCATCAGAGGTTTACAGCAGGGGTCATCAGTCAGTTATATTTACTGAAATCAAAGCTATTTCAATCAATAACATCTTAACAGGACAAGTTCCATGTTAAAATAGGAGCCCTTCTTTGATATCACCTTCACTATTCTTGCATCCATTGAACTTGTGAGTTCTTGGAGAGTTTCTGCTTGAATTTCTTTGCAGGATGTCAGAATATCCTCCCAGAGCTGCTGTTTTGATAAGAACTGCCTCCCACCCTCATAGATCTTTAGCTTGAGGATGATTCAAAGGTTCTCAACAGGGTTAAGGTCAAGGATCATGTTATGTAATAAAAGATTTCAAGTAAAAGGGAAAGTTGGAGCCTATTGCCGTCTGTCGTCTCATTTAGCATCTCAGTTTTCTCTCTGTGACAGCGTTCTGTTCTCAGACAAGCGTCTATCTCCCTGCTCTCTGTCTGCTTCACTCGCCCCCTCCCTTTCGGGACACGACCCATCTAGGCGAGGACACGGGACATGGGTGATGGCCTCACCAGAGACGGCTGGTTGGAGCACTTGGAGTTCCGGTTGAAGAGGATGTCGTCTTTCACCAACACGGCTACAGCTCTCAGGATGAAGGAGAAGAAGAGGTTGAGGTGGATGTAGTTCCTGGTGCAGTGGAGTTTTCTATGGTTACAAACAAGTATAACAAAATTAAATTAAAATGGGTTACATAACAAGAACATTAAAGAACATTTTTAAAACTGACACTGCACTTACTGTCCAACATTTTTGCATGGTTTATCTATCAAATGTTTTAATTGAACCAAATCCTGTCATGCAGATTTGGTCCAAGCACCACTGAGCTCTGCCTTAGAGCTCTTATTATATGATACATGTTTTAGACAACCATTCATATCATCTTGCACTGCAGCCTCAACACACAACAGCCTCTGTACAAGAGGGAACTGTTTTAGAAATTCAGCAAAAGAAAATGAAATTTATGCTATCATCTAGTGATATGCAAGCATTAGGAGTCAACAGGTTGAGCCAAAGGAGGCGCTAATCATGAAAACATAACATAGACTCCCCTACAAAAGTACTGGAACGGTGGGCTGGAGAATTACTTGGCCACTTTTTGCCCCTGATGAACTCCTTTGTTGTTTTGGTAGTGTGTTTTGGGTCATTATCTTGCTGCGTGATGAAAGATCTCCTAATCAGTTTGATTTCGTCTTTACTTAAATTGACAGACAAAATGTTTCTGTAGACTTCTGATTTCATTTCTGCTGCCATCATGTGTTACATCATCAATGAAGATTAATAAGACCGTCCCAGAAGAAGCTATGCAAGCCCATGACATTTCCTCCACTGTGTTTCACAGATGAGCTTTGGGATCATCAGCAGATCCTTTCTTACAACAAACTTGAGTCTTTCCATCATTTTGGTAAAGGTTCATCTTTGTCTCATGGATCCATAAAACATTGCTCAAGAATGTTTGAGGATGGTCTCTGCACTTTTTAGCAATTTCCAGCCTGGCCTTCCTGATCTTCTTGCCAATGAGGGGTTGGCATTTTCTGGTTTTGCCTCCTGACTTCTTATACCTTTAACTTTTTTCATGAAGTCTTCTGTGAACAGTAGATGGAGATACCTTCACTCCTGTGTTCTGGAGGATGTTAGTGATGTCACTAACAGTAGATGGAGATACCTTCACTCCTGTCCTCTGGAGGATGTTGTTGATGTCACTAACAGAAGATGGTGATACCTTCACTCCTGTCCTCTGGAGGATGTTAGTGATGTCACTAACAGTAGATGGTGATACCTTCACTCCTGTCCTCTGGAGGTCGTTGCTGATGTCACTAACAGTAGATGGTGATACCTTCACTCCTGTCCTCTGGAGGTCGCTGCTGATGTCACTAACAGAAGATGGTGATACCTTCACTCCTGTCCTCTGGAGGTCGTTGCTGATGTCACTAACAGAAGATGGTGATACCTTCACTCCTGTCCTCTGGAGGATGTTGCTGATGTCACTAACAGTAGATGGTGATACCTTCACTCCTGTCCTCTGGAGGATGTTGCTGATGTCACTAACAGTAGATGGTGATACCTTCACTCCTGTCCTCTGGAGGATGTTAGTGATGTCACTAACAGTAGATGGTGATACCTTCACTCCTGTCCTCTGGAGGATGTTGCTGATGTCACTAACAGTAGATGGTGATACCTTCACTCCTGTCCTCTGGAGGATGTTGCTGATGTCACTAACAGTAGATGGTGATACCTTCACTCCTGTCCTCTGGAGGATGTTAGTGATGTCACTAACAGAAGATGGTGATACCTTCACTCCTGTCCTCTGGAGGATGTTGCTGATGTCACTAACAGTAGATGGTGATACCTTCACTCCTGTCCTCTGGAGGATGTTGCTGATGTCACTAACAGTAGATGGTGATACCTTCACTCCTGTCCTCTGGAGGTCGTTGCTGATGTCACTAACAGAAGATGGTGATACCTTCACTCCTGTCCTCTGGAGGTCGTTGCTGATGTCACTAACAGAAGATGGTGATACCTTCACTCCTGTCCTCTGGAGGTCGTTGCTGATGTCACTAACAGAAGATGGTGATACCTTCACTCCTGTCCTCTGGAGGTCGTTGCTGGTGTCACTAACAGTAGATGGTGATACCTTCACTCCTGTCCTCTGGAGGTCGCTGCTGATGTCACTAACAGTAGATGGATTATGCTGTTCAGAACATGGTGATCATAATAATCGTAATGTCCTTGCCCATCTGATGCACCCTTCATCTTGGAAACCATTGAAGAGATTACCAAAACAAAGAGGGTGAGTTCTGTTGTCTCGTACCTGAACAGACAGAGGATGGCACTCCCTGTGGTCAAAGTGATCAGCGACAGGCTGTGACCCAGGGTGTAGAGCGTCTTCACGATCCGGTAGAAGACCAGCTGCAGAGACAGAGACACAAGAGCACCAGTGAGATATTATTACAGAGATTTTGTCAAAAGGAGGATATAATATATGGACAAAAGTATTTGACCACACTTGTTAATTACTGAATTCAGGTGTTTCATTCAGACCTGTTGCCACAGGTGTATAAAATCAACAGTCTCCATTTGAAAACATCTGTGATCCTAAATGTGTCATTCTAAAGAGCTCAGTGACTTAAAGCGTGGTACTGTGATGGATGCCACAACTCAGACACAAAGCAGGTTCAACGACTGCAAAGGTGGATGGTGTGTAAAAGTTTCCAATTCTCCAATGATTCCATATCTGAAGAGTTCTGAACCTCAACTGGGATTAATGTGAGCACAAAAACTGTGCAGTAGGAGCTTCATGAATGGCTGAGCAGCAGCATCCAAGCCTCAAATCACCAAGTCCAATGCCAAGTGTCAGACGGAGTTGAGTAAAGCACACAGACACTGGACTATAGAGCAGAGGAAACAAGTTCTGTTTGGTGGATGCAGGGAGAGCGTTAACTAGCCTGACTGCATTGGGTTTCTTGAAAGGCGCTATACAAATTCAAGATATTATTATTATTATTATTATTATTGTGCCAAGTGTGACGTTTGGAGGAGGGATAATGGTATGGGCTGTTTTTCAGGGTTTGGGCTAGACCCCTTATCTCCAGTGAAGACCAATCTTAATGCTCCAGCAGACCAAGACATTCTGGACAATGCTATGCTTCCAACTGTGTGGCAACAGTTTGGGGAAGGGCCTTTTCTATTCCAACATGACTGCCCCAGGGCTCAAAGATGGACTATGAAGACCTGGTTTGATCCGAGCCCTGACCTCAACCCCATCCAGCACCTTTGGGATGAACTGGAACAGAGTTGGATGAACTGGAACAGAGATTGTGAGCCAGACCTTCTGGACCAAAATCAGTGCCTGACCACATAAATGCTCTACATAATGAATGGGTTTAAATTACCACAGAAACACTCCACATTCTTGCCTTCCAAGAAGAGAGGAGGCTGTTTTAGCTGCAAATAAAAAAAGGAGAGGGGGCACCTCCATATTAAAGTACATGCATTTGAATACAATGTTGTTACAGTCCCTGTTGGTATCATAGTTGATCTAAGCAGCCTACATATCCTTAAACTTTAGGATAAATGTATAAATGTCAGGTGATGGACACAAAGGCAGAAAGTGGATTAAAATCTATAGCTGCACTTTGATGCAGACGCTTGCTCATCATCAGAAGAATGCCATAGAGCAGTGATCATCAACTGGTGGCCCTGGGGCCACATCAGGCCCCCCATATCTTCCCATCCGACCCCCAAAGTCTGATCAAATTCAACATATGTGCAAAAAAAAACTATAGGAAAAATTTGAATTTTTTTTTAAAATATATATTTCATTATTTTATAAAACTCCATAAAGCAGTTAAAACAATGCCAAAAACAACTGAGACTGAAACAATTTAATCAGGAATTACTTTATGATTTAGTTTTAGAAATACAACTGTAAGCCATTATTAGCAAATATAATGCATGTTAAACATGTATTCATCAGTCCATTCTTGATGAAAATGGATATGAATAATAGAAATACAAAAATAGAAAAAATAAATCAAAAATAATAAAATGAACAAAGAATAAAATCTAAAAATGGGAGCAAAAATGAAAACATTGAAATAGGAATAGAATATAAAATATAAAGATGAAAAAAGGGATAAAATATGAAAATGGAATTAAAGAATGAACACACCAAAATGAAAATAAACAATAAAAATACAAAATCGGAATAAAGAATAAAAATACAAATGTGGAAGAATAATTAAATAATTAAAATGGGGATAAAAAATAAAAACATTGAAATGGGAATACAGAATACAGGGGGGAATCAAAAATGTATATTTTTCAGTTGATTCTTGATAAAAATGGGAATGAACAATAAAAATAGAAAAATAGAAAAAAGGACAAAAATATAAAAATATGAAAAAAGAATCAAAATAATCAAATGGGATGAAGCAATGAAAAAATTTAAATATGAACAAAGAATCAAATATAAAAATGGGAGTAAAAAATAAAAACATGGAAATGGGAAAAAGCATAGAAAATATAAAGATGGACAAAAAAGAATAAAATATGAAAATGGAATCAAACAATAAAAACATTAAACTGGGTATGAGCAATAAAAATATAAAATGGGAAAAAAGAAATGAACATATTAAAGTGGAAATAAAAATTAAAAACATTAAAATGGGGAAAAAACATTGAAATGGGAATAACGAATAAAAATATAAAAGTGGGAATAAAAAATAAAAACATATAAATGGCAATAAAGAATAAAAATAAAAAATGGGGGAAAAATAATACAATTTCAGAAATGGGAATAAATAATAAAATACAAAAATTTCAATACAGAGAAAATATATGAAAATGTGAACAAAAGTTAAAAGGTAATATTTGTTGAATCTTGATAAAAACTGGAAACTTTCAGCTTAAGGTGTTTTGGGAGTGAATTTTTCCTGCTTGGGTTTTTCACTTATCACTACACAGCACATGAGAACCAGACCAAGTGGCAGACCACATGACAGCCACAGGATAAACGCTAAAATATCTCAGTCTCCCCCCTGTGGCTGGCTGCGGTATAGGGACTGATCTCACTGTTGGAGGCAAAACATTTAGTACATTTGAAAGAATAAAAATACAAAAATATATTAGCTAGAGTATTTTGAAAATTTCTTTAGTTTATTTGAAAGTTTGGCCCCCACAGTGCCTGTTTAGGAAAAAGTTGGCCCTTGTACAAATGTAGTTGATGGCCCCTGCCACAGAGGGTAACTGGTTTGACAGTGCAGACATACTGTTGTCAGCATGGATGCTTTAATCTGGACACATCAGATCCTGCAGAAATACAGCCCGGGCTGCAAAAGTCCTCCAAACAAAAGCCACAGTCCATGCTTATGAGAGAGGAGTGAAAAGCTGCTGTTATGGTTATTGATAGACTCTCCAAATCTGTTTCTGCTCCATTCACTGCTCTAAAAGTTCACTAATTCATGCTGAAACAAACTGACAGAAATAGCAATGCAGAGGGAGAGAGACAGGACAGCACAATGGACGATTCAGCGCAGCTATTCGTGACCAAAAATCGAGCCAAATAAGACGGAAGCTGCAGCCAAAAGACAGGAACTCACAGGACGGGAAAAGTCTGATTTCATGAGGGGACAACGATGAGGAATGTTAGCTCTCTCTTTCTGATTAGAAACCTGGATAATTACTCAATAATAATCACATTTTGATAGTTAAAACATCTGCAATCGTTGATCATGCTGATACAAAGTTATAGTCCACATCTGCTGCCGTTGTTCAGACGTTCTAACAGGTCATAACAAAAGAACAACAGAACTGTAAAAGAGCTTCAGTCTGCAGAGACGTTAGAGCTGGTTTATGTGGATTATTCAGAGACAAAGGGATTTTTCTCAGCAACAATAACGCGTTTTTCTCCACTCTACATCTGTCCTGCACTCTCTCTGACCCTCCGTCCAGCTCCTCTCTGTATTGTGAAATATCTTGTACCATGTCAGCACCAATTATCCAGATCATCATTTTCATAGAGGACATAAAAGCGGATTAAAAAAAAAACACTGAGAAAGAATTTGTTTAATTTGAGCAAGTGTTTGGGAGCCGTCCACCCCGCCTATATGATGGTCGCTGTAGCTCAGAGACATGGCTGTTCAAACAAACGTAAAGGTCAACGTCTGATAAACTCTGCAGCTTCCACATGAAAACATTACAAGACGTTACAAGATTAATGTTATGGGCTCATTTCTGAGAGTATGCTTTACTGAAAAAGAAGAACTGTGATCCTTCAGGCTGGATCTGCAGCCTCCTGTGTTAAAAAATGAGCCCACTGTGGAAACGCAGAGAACTGCAGCTCCTCATTTGTGGTCTTGAGCAGGGGTCCTCAACCTTTTCAGCCCATGAACCCCCAAAATAAAGGTGCCAGAGACCAGGGACCCCGCTGGACCTGAAGGTGGCTGAACAGCCAGGAGGTTTCTGGGACCCAGCCAAACTGGGGGCCAGCAAAACCGTGGTCTGTTGTGACGTTAAGCTGTAAAAACCATATTTTATATTTAACCTCAATAATAACCACTCTTATCAAAGAAACAAATACCTTTATTTATATATTTGTGTAGTTAACAGCCTTCTTAAAAATGAAAACTTTTATTTAAAAACAAATTAAAATTTGTTAAAAATAGCAAAAAATGGTTAATAATGGCAAAAATGGTGGAAAAGTTGGTGAAATTGGATATTTAAATAGCATAAATGGGTAAAAGTGAAAAAAAATAACAAAAGGTAGGTTGAGGCAGCAAAAACAGACCCAAAAAGTGGTAAAGAGGAATAAGAAGTGGCCGAAATGGCTTTGAAGTGCAAACAATGATGGAAAGTAGGTGGAATGGCATGAAAAATTGATATAAACTGGCAAAAATGGTTAGACTGCGGTTAAAATGGGCTAAAGGGAGTGGAAAAAGCAGTTAATAGTGACAATAATGGGTCAACAAAGGTAACAGTAGGCAGAAAAGGGCAACAATTGGTTTAGAAGTGGAAAAAACAGGCAGAAAAGGTGATGGAAAGGGATTAAAATGGACAAAAATGGCTTTAAGTGGCAAAACTCATTTAAAATTGACAAATTGGTGAAAAAAAGTGATGAGAAAGGGTCAACATTTAGTAAACCTGGCGTGAACTGTTCAAAATGTATTAAAAATAGCAAAAATTGTAACTCATGGCAAAAAAAATGGTAGAAATGGTGGTGAAATTGGATATTTAAATAACAAAAATGGGTTAAGAGTGGCTACAATTAGGTAAAAGTGTTTAGAAATAACAAAAGGTGGGTTAAAGTGGCAAAATAAATCACAAAAATTGGTAAAGGGGATTTAGAAGTGGGTGAAATGGCTTTCAAGTGCAACAAATTAGTGGAAATTAGGTGAAATGGGATAAAAAATTGAAATACACTGGCAAAATGGTTTAACTGTGGTTAAAATGGGCAAAAGGGAGTGGAAAAAATGGTTAATAGTGGCAATATTGGGTCAACAAAGGTAACAATAGGCAGAAACAGGCAAGAATTGGTTTAGAAGTAGAAAAAACAGGCAGAAAAGGTGATGGAAAGGGATTAAAATGGACAAAAATGAGCTTAAGTGAAAAAAACTGATTTAAAATTGGCAAATTGGTGATAAAAAGTGATGAAAAAGGTTTGACATTTGGTAAACCTGGTGTAAAGTGTTTAAAATGGGTTAAAAATAGCAAGAAAGGGTAATTAATCGCAAAAAAATTGGTGGAAATGGTGGTGAAATTGGATATTTAAATAACAAAAATGGGTTTAAAGTGGCTAAAATTAGATAAAAGTGGCAAAAAAATAACCAAAAACGGGTTAAAGTGGCAAAATCGGGCACAAAAATTGGTAAAGGGGGATAAAAAGTGGCCAAAATGGCTTTAAAGTGCAACAAATTAGTGGAAATTAGATAATATGGGGTAGAAAATTCGTAGAAACTGGCAAAAATGGTTAAGCTGTGGTTAAAATTGGCAAAAGGGAGTGTAAAAAGCAGTTAAGAGTATCAAAAATGGGTCAATAAAGGTAACAATAGGCAGAAATAGGCAAGAATTGGTTTAGAAGTGGCAAAACCAGGTGGAAAAAGGTGATAGAAAGGGATTAAAAGGGGCAAAAAATGCTTTAAGTAGCAAAAATGTGCTAAAATTGGCAAATGTTGTTAAAAAGTGATGAAAAAGGGTCAACAGAAGGGGCATCAGAAAAGTCCAGTTGGACCTGAAGCACTTGATGGCACTTACTGATGTTGTTTCTTCTTGTCTAGATCGTTGCTTGTGTTGTTCTTGCTCTCAAATGTACGTCGCTTTGGAGAAAAGCGTCTGCTAAATGACATTGTAACATTGTAACATTGTAAGAAGACCCAGCTATAATCCCACATCAGACAAGAATGGGACAACATTCCTCTCCCAAAACTCCAGCAGCTGGTCTCCTCACTTCCCAGATGTCTACGACGGTAAACACGGCCCTGTCCCTACTTTTTTAGAGGTGTTGCTGCCATCAAATTTAAAACGAGCTCGGTAGAAAACACGACATACTTTTGAGCGTCACATGTCGTGTTGCCTCACATCCTCTCTGTCCTGTTAAAATCTACTTCCCTGTGAATTTCAGTCATCCTTTGTTAAAAATGACATCTGGCCCTTTTATTCTGAATGCTTTATGTGACAGAGCACATGAACGACTAATGTAGCTTCTAAAATCTGACTGAAATAGTCAAATTATATTTGGCTTTCACGCCAAACACGCTGTGTTTCATGTGATCCAGGCCTTCTGTGAATGAAGGTTTGTGTCAGATGTGAAAACACTGATTAGAGCTGGACACTTGAAAGAGAAAGTGTTTTGTGTGTGTGATCGCTGCTCTTTTATTCTGTGTGCCAGAAAATGTCCACTTTCAAACAAAGAGACTGAAATGGACTTGAGTCATCACGTCGTCCACCACTGCTCCTGCAGCATTTCAACACCGTCGATTAGAATCTCAGAGATTTGATCGTTCTGATTCATTAAAAAAGCATCAAACACGCTGACAGTCTGACAGCCTGAGCACAAATGTAACGTGTAGATCATCCTGATGTCTACATGAAAGGAGGAGATGGAAACGGCACACAGCTGACACACTTCACATATAGAGGAGTTTCTCCTGTGTGTAGTCAGACGTCAACAATCAGGATTTGATAGAAAGATGTGATACAAAAACGCAGCTGGAAGCAAAATGCAAATCTAAAAAGGATTTATCCCTCTGTATGAATTATCATCTCTTCAGCGTGCCGTGAAAATGCTCCGTCTGCAGCAGTTTGAAACAAGCAAGGAGACGTTCATGATGTCTGCAAAGATCGACATTTATGTTAGAGTTTAGTGTGATTTATAGACATGAAATTCACTGCTATTAGTTCTTTATTCAGGCACTTTTTCAAAGAACTTTGTTTGGTACTGTGGCGTGAAAAAGTATTTTCCTCCTTTCTGATTCCTGAATTTTTTGCGTATTTATCACACTTAAATGTTTCCGATCATCAAACCAATTTTAATATCTCACAAAGAAAACCCAAGTAAATAGAAAATGCAGTTTCTAAATGATGATTTTATTTATGAACCCTCAGACATCACTGTAATTTACTTTAAATGCCAGTTTGATTACTTAAAAATCAAAAAATGTGGTTTGAGTGGGAGTCAACAGGACGTTTTTGTCCACAAGTGACTCGAGAGGATAGTAAAGTTTAAATTTCAATGTTCTGAATTTTTTCCCACTTTTTAATTTTTATCCTTTATTCCCATTTAATCAGGTTTTTGGGGCCGGATGGCAGTGGTGTTCACGGGGGCAGGAGGTGGTCCCGGCCCAATTATTGAAAAACGTACGCTAAAGTGCCCTCTTGGTTTGAAAAAACACACTAAACTGCCCCCTTGGCTGGTTAAAACATGATAAACTGTCCTCTTGGGTGGCAAAAAGGCGTGTTTAAGTACCCTCCTCATTGGTTAAACTGCCCTCTTGGGTGAAGAGAACACACTTAACTCCAGAAGACCATTAGGACCAATAAATACTATGAAACATCACTGTTGCAGTGACTTTTATGTTGGGCCCTTTATTGATCTATATTGAGCCAGAACTATATCTCACAGAACCAGTTTGGATTATCTGGTGCTAATATGGTGTTAAAATGCACTACAATACAGGAAATGGCATCTACTTCATTGAAAATGTTCTGGAGGAAGACCCCAGACCCCCTAGGGATTTATTGATTTATTTCTGTGTGTTCTTCACAGTCCAACGTTGAATCTACACAGTTCTTGTGGATGCTGATCCTAACTACAAACTAACTTGAGTAGTCTGTCTAGTTAGTCCGTTTTAAGACTATATATTGTGCCATTTGTAGAACTTATAAACATGTCTAAAGTTCCCTCGAAAACACGCCAAACTTAGTGCCCTCTTCAGTGGCGAGAACGCGCCGTATGTGCCCATTTTTTTCTTTTCACCCCTGCCCTTGAAAAAGTCTGTGCATGCCACTGCCAGATGGGAAGATATTGGGGGGCCTGATGTGGTCCCCGGGCCACCAGTTGGTGATCACTGACTGGACAAGACAACGTCTCTAACATCAACAGGAAATCTGCAATTTTGGAATAAAAATGTGGCTGTTTTGGCACATTTCCAGGTGAAATATTTGGGGGAACTCGATGACTTTTATCTTGGTGTATGGCTAGAAGAAACCTTTGTGATAAAAACTGGAAAAACTGGAAAATGGTGCACGCTGTGACCTGACAAGGGCCTTTTTCAGTGACCTGAAACATCGTTTACATGCATATGAAAGGCTTAAATGCACAGACAAACCTCTGTTTTCAAAAATAAATGAAAGGGCTGAAGTGGGAGAGCGACAGAAATGTGGAGGGAGGCGCAGGGAGAGAGTTAATTGAACAAGCACAATGGCTGATTCAGAGGGAGACCGGTCGTGACCCAAACTGAACCGAGGACGGGAGCAGCAATTATGACAGACGAGGCCAAACCAGGTTAAACACTCTCAACCAGAAATGTAGTTTGTCTCATGACAGCTCTGATGGAGGCCAAACAACGGTGCATCCAGGAAATAGGACTTCAGGAAAACTTTCAAGGTTAGCCTTCTTTTCTGACAGCACGCTGACACGTCAGTTATCCAGGTGAGCAGAAATGCTCTCATCTAGCTTTCAGACTTCTTATACAGGAAAGTAAACGACCACAGGTGTGTGTTGTACCTTGTCCTGGCTGGCGTCTGACTCACACACGCTTGAGATGTCTGGGAAAACGTCCGACCACCCGGCTGATGAGCAGTTCCTGCTGATGTTACCTGAGAAAGAGGAGACAGAACGCTGTAAAACATCTGCACAGTTATGTCAAATCTGCCTCCCCGGTCTCTGCTAAAACTCAGCGGATAAAAGTGGAAATTGAAGTGAGAGAGGACTGAAAATATGCAGTAAAAAAAAAAAAAAAAAAAAAAAACATCTGAGGCAGGATCCAGAGGTGAAATGGTCAAAATCACATCCCAGCATCATATTCAGAGCACCACCTGGAGCTCCTGAGGGGTTTTTATAAGCGTTCTTACTGCAAAATCACTCGTTGCGCTGAAAGGTCATCTTGTTTGGAAATTCCCAGAATGCACTGTTGAAAAGAACGGAGCATCTCTGGCTCAGTGAGTGGAAGTAACGTCAGCACACTTCTGCCTCAGCACACTCTTCACAAACGGCGTGTCACAGCGAGTAAACACAGCTGAAGCTGGGAGGACGGTTAACCGTGTTTACGTGGAGAAGATGTAGAGACAACAGTGATGTAACAGCGCTGTGGAGTCTGAGGAGAGGCAGGGGCGCAGCTAGGGATTTGGGGCCCACAGAAAGAATTTACCCAGGGGCCCCCTAAACCGGTGAGACAAGCACCATATGTTGAGTCTTTTTTTACAAATATCTCTGCATTTTAATGTGTTTTTGAAACATGATTTCCCCATTTGTGAGCAACATTTTTACTATGGTTACATTAAATTTATATGCATTATTTTGCAGCGCTGTACTAAACCATTTGGACATTTTTAAGGGAGGAGTAGAATTGTATTTTACCCTATTTGATAAGGATTTCAGTCTGTTGACCATTTAGTTCAGTGTTCCTCAACAAAAGAGACAAATTGTTGAAAAATGCATTTGCAAGATCCACAATCTAAGCGGTGAAAAGTGGCGATTAAGTTAAGTTTAAAGGGAGCAAAAATGGTCAAACAGTGGCAAACACTGGGAGAAAAGTGGCAAAAATAGGAAGAAAAAGTGACTGAACTGGGAAAAAATGTTTTAAAAGTTGGAAAAAATGGGCAGAAAGTGGCATTTAATTGCAAAAGGCAGCTTAGATAGGTGAGAAGTGGCAAAAAAGGCAAAAAAAAAAGGCAAAAAATTGCAAAGAGCAGGATAAAAGTGTCAAAAACGGACGAGAAACACTGGGAGAAAAATAGCAAAAAAAGGGCAGAAAGTGGCAAAAATGGGTGGGAAGTGACCAAAAAATGAGTTAAATGAGTGGTAAAAAAAAAAAAAGGTCCCAAAGTCCTGAGACAGGCTTCTCTAACATGATGAGTCTTTTTCAGGAGGTTAAAATCTGTCCCACAGAGGAGCATCAGCATCAGCATGAACAAACTGCGGGGGGTACTTATCATGTTTTTAGTCCTGGATGTACATCAGAGCAGCTCAAACTGCCATCTGGTCACCGGCTGGGAAAAAGTCCGAGAGATCAGCGGGGAGTTCATGGCACACATTCACGCAGACAGGCGATAATAACGGGGGAATTCATGGGGTTAAAGCAGGACACAGCCTTACTGCGAACTCACATCATCAGTAGAGTAGGCTGGAGGTTTAAATGCGTTATTTTTACTTTGGCACAAAAGACTTTTCACTTCAAATACTTTAGTTTCTAGCAGGAAAAAATGTTTTGAAAGAACCACTAAACAATTGCTCTTAGATGTTTCTATTTTTGAATAAAGTTTTCCTCGCTGACGTCCATATTTCAAATATTGTTCACGCTGTCCGCCTGAAGGTTAGACATCATTCTTGTCAACACAATAGGATTTTCTTCAAATGTTGCACCAATATCCACTCTAACTTGAGGATTGGCTCATTTGATTTTAGTGGGAAAAGGTCAAAGGTCAAGGTCTTTGGGCCTCATGTTAATTGTTTGCTTGTACCACAGAAAACAGTGATTGGATACTCCACAGAAGGTAGTAGTTCTACTTCTGTTTAAACATGAAATATAACCTATAAACTCATTTATACCAGTGGTTCTCAACCTTGGGGTCAGGACCCCCTTGGGGGTCGTGGGACACTGAGGGGGGGGGGTCACCAGATGCCTTAAAAAAACTAAGAATATTTTTTTTTAAATTACACTTAATTAGCTTTACACCAATTTTACCAAATGTTGACCCTTTTTCATCATTTTTTAACACAAAGTTTGCTGATTTTAAATCATTTTTTTTCACTTATAACCCATTTTTGTCCATTTCAAACCCTTTCCACCACTTTTTTCTGCCTAGTTTTGCCACTTCTAAACCAATTCTTGCCACTTTCTGCCTGTTGCTGCCTTTGTCCACGCATCATTGCCAATATTAACCACGTTTTACCCTCCCTTTTGCCCATTTTAACCACAGTTTAACCATTTTTGCCAGTGTATATCAATTTTCTATCCCATATCACCTAATTTCCACTATTTGTTGCACTTTAAAGCCAATTCATCCACTTCTAAATCCCCCTTTACCAATTTTGTGCCCCATTTTGCCACTTTAACCCATTTTTGGCTGTTTTGCCGCTCTTATCTAATTTTAGCCAATTTAAACCCATGTCTGTTATTTAAATATCCAATTAAACCACCCTTTCCACCATTTTTTTTGGCATTATTAACTATTTTTGCTATTTTTAAGCCATTTTAAACACTTTACACCAATTTTACCAAATGTTAGCCCTTTTTCATTGCTTTGCTTTGCTTTGCCATTTTTGTCTATTTCAAATCCACCACTTTTTTTCTGCCTGTTTTTTCATTTCTAAACCAATTATTGCCACTTTCTGCCTGTTATTTCCTTTTTTGACCCGTTATTGCCACTATTTAGCACTCTTTACACTCCATTTTACCACAGTTTAACCATTTGTGCCAGTTTATATAATTTTTTATCCCATATTTCCCAATTTCCAACACTTTTTTGAACTTCAAAGCCATGTCAGCCACTTCTAAATCCCTCTTTACCACTTTTTGTGTCTGTTTTTGCCATTTTAACCTATTTTTGGTCATTTTTTCACCACTTTTAACCCATTTATGTTATTGAAATATCAAATTTCACCAACTTTTCCACCATTTTTGCCACCATTAATCATTTTTTTGCTATTTTTAACCCATTTTAATTAGTTTTTAAACAACAGTTTTCATTTTTAAGAAGGCCATTAACTACACAAATGAATAAATAAAGATATTTGTTTCTTTGATAAGAGTGGTTATTATTCAGGTCAAATATAAAATGTTGTATAAACTTTACAAAGGACCATGATTTTGCTGGCCCCCAGTTTGGCTGGGTCCCAGAAACCTTCCCCTTTATCCCCCCTCATAGACAGTCTTGTCTGCACTATTCTTGAATATGCATGGTTGTTTTCAACCACCTTCATGTACAGCGTGGGTCCCCGGTCTCTGGCACCTTTATTTTGGGGTTGTGGGCTGAAAAGGTTGAGAACCCCTGATTTAGACCGTCCTGTCACAGCTGGTGTGGGTTCTTCACGATGGAAAAACACAGTGAAGAAACCCAGAGGCACTGTGCATGAATGAAATAAAATAATTAACTTAATTCTTGTTAACCCAGTCATAAGAATGCAGTGTACCCTCAGTTTGTGGTTATTTCTCTTGTTTATGATAGTAAATGTCATGAAAAACTGTTTATGTCCGTAATGAACATCAAAACTACACAAACCTCTGTGACTCAAACTGATCTTTCTTATACACACAAATACAGCCAAAGACATCCACTAATAGGGGCAAACATTATTCAGCTTTACAGATCATGGCTGAATAAATGACCTACCCTTTCGGCCAAAAACCATCCTGAGGACTCGAGGACAGGGGATGCTGATGGTCTCTCCGATCTCGGCTCGCTCCCAGCATGTGATGTTGTCCCAAATGCCTTTGCATCCCGACTCTGTCACAAGAAAGGCAAACGTGAGTGAGTACACCACCGCACACAGACACACTTGTCATCAGTTAACACGGTCGTATTTTGAACCGTGACATCTGTTAGCAGAGTCAGCAGAGAAGCTCAGACAGCAGGATGTCACAGTGGAGACTCTAGTGGTGAAATGGAGGCGCCCCTGAACTAAACCAGGGGCGCAGCTAGGGACTTTGGGCCCCCAGAAAGAATTTACACAGGGGCCCCCTTAACCGGTGAGACAAGCACCATATGTGAGTGAGTCTTTATTTACAAATATCTCTGCATTTTAATGTGTTTTTGAAACATGATTTCCCCATTTGTGAGCAACATTTTTACTATGGTTACATTAAATTTACGTGCATTATTTCGCAGCTCTGTACTATAACATTTGGACATTTTAAAGGGAGGAGCAGTATTGTATTTTACTCTATTTGATACAGATTTCAGTCTGTTGACCGATTCATTTAGCCCAGTGTTCCTCAACCCTGCTCAGCAAAAGAGACAAATTGTTGAAACATGCTTTTGCTGGAGCCACAATCCAAGTGGTGAAAAGTGGCAATTACAATAATTTAAAGGTGGCAAAAATGGTCAAATATCAGCAAACACTGGGAGAAAAAGTGGCAAAAATGGGAAAATCAGAAAAAAGGTGGGAAAAATTGGCAGAAAGTGGCATTTAATTGCAAAATGAAGCTTAAATAAGTGAGAAGTGACAAAAAAGGCAAAAAAAAAAGCCAAAAACATGCAAATAGTCGGATAACAGTGTCAAAAATTGGTGGGAAGTGACAAAAAAAAGTGGCGAAAATGGCTAAAAGTTGCAAACACTAGGAGAAAAATGGCAAGAAAGGGAAGGAGGTGACAAAGATGGGTTGGAAAAATTAGTTAAAAGTGGCAAAAACAGTCCCAAAGTAGCAAGAACATGTGCAAAAGAGGAGTGTAAAGTGACAAAAATGGGCAAAAATGAGAAAAAAGGTGGAAAAATAGGCAGAAAGTGGTATTTAATTGCAAAAGGCAGCCTAAATAGGTGAGAAGTGGCAAAAAAGGCAACAACAGCCAAAAAAATGGTAAAAAGCAGGATAAAAATGTCAAAAATGGGCAAGAAGTGACAAAAAGAAGATGCAAAAATGGGCTAAAAGCGGAAAACACTGGGAGAAAAATGGCAAAAAAGGGCAGAAAGTGGCAAAAAATGGGTGGGAGGTGAATACAAAGTAAGTCAAAGGTGGCAAAAAATAGTTCAAAAGTGGCAAAAATGAGTGAAAAGTGACTTAAATGGGCAAAAAGCATCAAAGAGTGGCAAAATGGGAAATAAGTGGCATTTAACTACAAAAGTCAGCTTAAATGGGTGTTGAGGATCACTGCTTTAGTTACTTTTGATTTCATAATGACACTAACTACTAAGAAAAAAATAATCAAAACACACTTTTCTTTGCAAGCCTCCCAAGGACCCCTCCCATGTGGACCCGGGTAATCTCTACCCCCCCACCCAACCCTGTGTTAAGCCCATGTTAACAGCTATGATGGACCAGTTATCTAGTCCATATTGGTTGGCAGTGCAGGGGTAATACATCACAAAGTAATGCTAGAAGGTTGTTCAAATCAATGTTATGCTTCCAACTGTGTGGCAACAGTTTAGAGAGGGCCCTTTTCTAGTCCAACATGACTGCATAGAGCACAAAGACGGACTATTAAGACCTGGTTTGATGAAGAACCTGACTGGCTCACACAGAGCCCTGACTTCAACCCCATCCTGCACCTTTGGGAACATCGACAGGAACAAGAATATCAGCTTGAAGCTTTCAGGATTGGATCTGCCTGACAACAAACATGGAGCAATCCATCTTCTTTGTCGGGTTCATGTCCCAGAGGGATGTTAAATGCATCCATCCAGGTCTGACAAAACACCCAAAACTCTACAAGAACCAACAGGTGACATCACTGAGTCTGAGAACCGTTATTTTACAGTCTTTATTTTAGCTCCTGGTAAAGCTGCTGCAGGGTTCATTAATGTCACATTAACCAGAAATCTTTCCAGAAGTTTTTGTGCATCCTCAGATTTCTCTGTTGTAAACCAGCTGATCTAACTACAGCTGGTATGAATGATTGCTTCTATTTTTATCATTAATGCTCTTAATGAAAATCTTATTATTTTAGCAAGCATTTAAACTATAAAAAAGTGATTATTTTTGTTGCTGTCTGTCTTGTCTGCAGGAACCAAGCACAGGCGTGCTGACTGGCATGAAGTGGCTTTTGAACTGCAGGAGAGACGAACACTGTGGGCTGAAAATCATCAGTTTGAAATTCAGGCTGACCGACATGGAAAAGGCGAATTAACACGGTTCAATAAAGGATCATTTCATGACCATTTCACTGCTGGGGGGCCTGGGATGGACCGACATACGTGGAGGATTTAGACGATCAGGGAGATAAAAAAGCCCAGCCACCCTCCAGGGAGAAAACACACAAACTGCCTCCTAAAATAGCTCGTCCAAAAAGAGTCTAAACGGGAGGAAAAAGAGCTGAGGGCAAACTGAACGGACAGCAGTCGGCGATAGATGAACACAGACGGCCACAGAGGTATCGGACCATGAAGACAGAGAACAACAACTCTAAAAGAAAGCTATTAGTGTCAAGGCGAAAAATCACAGCGGGAGGAGATGATCCTCAGAGAACCGGCAGTTTCACACAGCATTCTGATTTCTCCTCTCCTTCTCTTTCCCTTGGTGTGAAATGTCGTATGCTGACATGCAAACTAGTGCAGAACTTTAAAACAGTAAATTTCAAACATTCGGCTGATAAATTCACTCTCTAAAACAACTTTTAAATGAAGATTACTGCGTGCAAAAGTGATTCAGACTGGGATTTTAAAGTGAAAAGAATCAGTAGCACTTTCTAAAGATCTTGATTCAATGAAGCACAATATCATAAAATGAACAAGGACTGTCTGTTTTTAGAACCAAGATTCAAGAAAAGTTGGGACGGAAGCAATATTCCAATCACCATAGAACCGGGGTCACTGCCTGGCTGACCGCGGTCCAGGTCCGGACCCAGACCCCAGCCGATACTGGCCTGAACCTGGACCTACAATCATAAGATTAAAAGGGAACTTTACATTTTTGGGAGCGGTTCTATTTTAACCTGTGCAGCTATTCTAGGATTTACGGTACTGGTTTTGCAGATCAGGAAATGCACAGGCTTAGGCGAAATGGAAAACTGTTCTGTGGTCAATTCTTTAACTATACTACAGACACTATAGCCGTGTTTCCATCAGGGGGTCCGGTTTGATTCAGTTTGGTATGGTTTGGTACGCTAAACCCCAAAATAGTTTGTGTTTCCACTGACACCCGTGCCGTCATATTTTGTAGCCCGGAGTGAGCAGCTGAGTCGCGCGCTGATGTGATGTCAGTGCAGCCCCTATTGTTGTGTGTGTAGCTCCACCTTTTTGGTACCGATAGGTAAGATTGGCACCCCTATGGAAGGGTGCTGAAAAGTAGGGCGGTACGGGTCGGTTTTTGGGACCCGTACCACACCCGTGCCGTTCCACCCCGAACTGAGCCGGACCGCTTGGTGGAAACAACCTATCTGTCTTGTAGACCAATGTAAAACACTCATATCAGTGCACTATCTAAACTTTACTTGATACACTGACTAAAATATTAACACACTTTCTATCTTTTCTATCTCTATCTGGATTTGAATGTCCAACGGTACAGCACTCATATTTTAGTCTTTTTAATCTCCCTGATAAAAACTAAATTCACTTTTCGTCAGGGTCTTTTATCATAAAAATCAGCTTTTTTAAACCAGTTTAGCCCATTTCTTCCTCATATAACTGTAGTGGACTAAGATTTTTAGTCGTAGTTCCAGTCCACAAACTGAACACTGCTTCAGACAGTAACAGAGAATAAGTGTGCTGTATTTCACACACAGAGACATCTACCTAAAGTGCTCGAAGATGCTGGTTGAACTTTGATGACACTAAATTTCTCTTACCTCCTTTTCATGGTCTGGATCTCTTGGCTACTCTGTTATCATCCTTTCTTTGTTCTCTTTTTTTAAGGTCTTCCCTATCTGCCGTCCTCCATGTTAAATCTGTGCGTCCGAAACAGGAGAAACTAAACACTGAGGATAATTTGGTGTGATGGTCTGTCTGGGTTAGGGTACTCTGACCTCCCATGTCTGTGAATTTGCTCTCCTATTTTTATTCCTCATGCAGCTAAAGCTTTCCCCTCGTCTTTACTTCCCTGAGCTGATTTTTCAAAGACTGCACTGAGACTGAAAAGATAAGTGACTGCTCAGAGGTCCTGAAACAGAAAAGGGACAAACGCTGATGGACCGAGAGGGCAGGAGAGGACAAAAGAGGAGGATAGCAGATGTCTTTGGGGTAAAAATGTCTCTAATGCAGATCTGAAGTCATCCGGGCAGAAAGAAAGTCCATCTACCCGCTAAGTGAGCCGTCTTTTCTGTGTGTGCAGAAACAGAAACATCAGCTAGCAGAAACACAGCAAACATCTGGGGGGAATACTCCTCCTCAGGATGAGGCTTTCTATTCCAGATCCACTAAGAAGTAAAGACTGGATGAGAACTGGTCCACTACGTCAGCTCTGCCCGCTATCATTTAATAAAACCGCCGTTTAATTTATAACTGCTGTGAACAGTGTGTTTTGATTTATTTTTTCTTAGTAATTAGTGTCATTATTAAATCAAAAGTGACTAAAGCAGTGATCCTTAACGCCTATTTAAGCTGCCTTTTGCAATTAAATGCCGCTTATTTCCCATTTTGCCACTCTTTGATACTTTTTGCCCATTTAGGTCACTTTTCACTCATTTTTTGCAACTTTGGGACCATTTTTGCCACTTTTGACTAATTTTTTGGCCACTTCCAAACCATTTTTGCCACTTTCTGCCCTTTTTTGCCATTTTCCCCCAGTGTTTGCCACTTTTCCCCCATTTTTGCCACTTTGTTTTTGCCCCTTTTTGTCCATTTTTATCTTGCTTTTTACCATTTTTGCCCCTTTTTGCCTATTTTTGCAGCTTCTCACCGATTCAAGCTGCCTTTTGCAATTAGATGCCACTTTTTGCCCATTTTTACCACCTTTTTTCTGATTTTTGCCCAGTTTAGTCACTTTTCACTCATTTTTTGCAATGTTTTTGCCACTTTTAACTCATTATTTGATCACTTCCCACCCATTTTTGCCAGTTTTCTCCTAGTGTTCACAGCTTTTTGAACATTTTTGCCACTTGTAACTTGTAACACTTTTTGCCCATTTTTCCCACCTTTTTTCTGATGTTTGCCCCGTTTAGTCACTTCCCACCCATTTTTGTCATGTTCTGCCCATTCCCAGTGTTTTGACCATTTTTCCCACCTTTAACTTAATTTAATCGCCATTTTTCACCACTTAGATCGTGGCTCTTACAAATGTATTTTTCAACAGTTTGTCTCTTTGGTTGAGGAACACTGGACTCAATGAATCGGTCAACAGACTGAAATCCGTATCAAATACAGTAAAATACAATATTGCTCCTCCCTTAAAAATGTCCAAATGGTATAGTACAACACTGCAAAATAGTGTACGTAAATTTAATGTAGCCATAGTAAAAATGTTGCTCACAAATGGGGAAATTATGTTTCATTAAAATGCAGAGATATTTGTAAAAAGACTCAACATATGGTGCTTGTCTCGCTGGTTAAGGGGGCCCCTGTGTAAATTCTTTCTGGGGGCCCAAAATCCCTAGCTACGCCCCTGGGTTGGGATGTTAATATCCTGATTTGTTGTCCAAGCAACAAGACATTTGCTCCTTTTCTCCAGTTCAACACCTCTGAGGGTTTCCAAAACAAAAAAAAACAGGGGGAGCAACAGGACGGAGATCAAAACTCGGTCCTGTTAGGACCTGCATCTGCATTTTCAAAAACCAGAGATTCAAAAAATTAGAGGCAGAAATGTTCAATGGCCAAAAGGAGTAGCTGTGACAAAGTAATGATACTGATGTATGAATGTATTAAAAATCAATGTGTGATCATCTCTGTGAAGTTTGATGATGATTGACATCAGCACTAAAGAGTTATAAGGCATTACTGGAATATTTTTACTGCAAAAAAAATGTACAAAAAGTAGTCTAAGTTTGGGCTCCGGTCACGGCCCCGCCCTATGATGAAAACTCACAGTTCACACAAATTTAGATCTCCAGGTTGTCTAGCATGAGTTAAAAAATTTGGAGTCAATCTGATAAAATCCCTCAGACTAGTTTGTTAAAATACAAAACTTGTGAATCACCCAAAGAAGCCCAACTTTGACCTTTTGCTCTTTGCCGTGCACTTCCTGTAGATTTTAGAGGAAGGCCCCAAGAGACTTTTTTTTCCATCTAGTCATGATGCATATGTGTACCGATTTTCATGCACATAGCTCTTACTCAGTCCACCACCTCAAGGGCTCCTAAGGAGCTCCTGCTTGATAGACTTTTCAATTCCACCAAAATACCAAAATGGAGACAATTTTCTGTAAAGATTGGTGAGTTCTTGAGCATTTTAAAGCTCCCAAACTCTTCTGATAGAAAAAATACTTTCTAAACTTTGGTTGAAGAAGTCAGAGTCATTCTGAGTTTTGATTCCTGGAGATCAACTTAAACCGTCCTGTTTGGAAAGCAGAGCAGCAGATTCAGACAAAAGCATGAGAGCCTGTTAGGCCGGCCCAGTGGATGAATCAACTCTGAAAGAAAAGCACTTTTCAGCAGATTTTTTTCCCTGCAGACAGTTTGAGCCATGTTATTATTTAGCTGTGCTTCGTGTCATTGAGCTTTAATTAACACAGCGCGGGGGGGGGGGCGTCCAGAGCTCACATAGCTGCAGAGCAAAGTCAGCCTCGTTAACACTGCAGGAACACTCAGGCTACCACAACAGTGCTTTTTAGGCTTCTCTGTCGAGTCTGTCGCACACAAAAAGACTCCAAGAATTCATTTTGGGTTTAATGCTAATTTCACCTCACATGAGACCACCCACTGAGAGGAAGACGAGGAGGATTACTGTACGTATCTGACATGAATACAACCGCGCTAAAGAGGCTGATATGATGAGAAAACATCAAGGAGGAAGAAGGAAGGTTGGCTCACATTTTCGTGTCACAGTTTTCCACTTTCTCTGCTCACCATGTTGGCTGTGTTAGTGCATATGGTCTAGCTTTTTAGAACAAAGTTTCTTTCTTGGCAAATTTTGGAATTTAAATTTCAGTTGCTCTAATAAGTCAGGGAACACTGAAACAAGTTTACCACCCTTTCAAGTCATTAAGGACAAAAATGTCCACTTCCAAAAAGCTGCCATAAAAACATAACAGAAATCATTACAGAAAGCAGAATTATATCATGCAATGGTTATGAGATAAAAAAAATGTGTTTTGAATGGGAGTCAATGGGACGTTTTTGTCCAAAAGTGACTCGAGGATAGTAAATTTTAAATCTGATGCTACACAAAAAGTCAATCAAAAGATTTGACCCAGAAAAGCAGAAAAAATATGAATGTATGCTATATTTATTGCTGTTTTTGGAAGTGGACGTTTTGGTCCTCAAAAGGTAGTAAATTTTAAATCTGATGCTACACAAAAACTAATAATGCATCAAAATCAATATTTTGGCTAATGTTTGACATACCCAGTACCAATCTAAGAAACACCCCCCCACCCCCCAACATTTGTTATTTGGAAAATAATTCATGTTTTGTGTGGGTTTTTTTGTTTTGTTAGTTTAGTTTTGTTTTGAAAAAATATGACCATCCTGGAATCAAACTGGTATTTAAAGGGTTAAAATCCTGAAAATTATTTAATATTTCACTGTTTTGATCAGAACTGAAGTCGATCAAAAGATTTGACCCAAAAAAAGCAGAAAACAATATGAATGTACACTATTTTTATTGCCGTTTTTTTGAAGTGGGTGTTTTTTTGTCCTTAATGACTCAAAAGGGTAGCAAATTTTAAATCAGACGCTACACAAAAACTTATAATGCATCAAAGTCAGTGTTTTGTCTAATCTTTGACCTATCAAAGCTGGATTTAGAAATAATGTCCCAGCCATCCAGCCTTTGGTTTAAGGAAGATTTCACTTTTTTTTTTTTGTTTTTCATCAAAAACATCATTGACTTGAAGTAATCAAACTGGCATTTAAAGGGTTAAAATCCTCAAAATGATTGAATGTTTGGCAGTTTCGAGTACAGATGAAGTTGTTTAAGAGATTTATGCAAAAAAAAAGCAGAAAAAAATATGAATCTGTTAAGCAGTTTTTTGGAAGTAGACGTTTTTGTCCTTGATGACTTTGAAGGGTAGTAAACTAAAGTGATGCCTGAAGGTTAGACAAGAGTAAAGGGACGTCTCTCCATCGGAGTCTGTGTCAGCATGTTTGAGTTACGTTCAACATTAAACTCACCCTGATGGTGTTAAACTATGTTCGGCTAAGTCAGAAATCCAGCTTCAGCACCATGACATGCTGACGTCTCCTTTTTTCTCCGGCTAAGATGAGAAAACAGCACAACAAGCCATGTTAGCCTTCCATGTGTTCTTCTTATCTCAATGTTCGTGTATTTTCTATATCAAACTGGCGTTGTCGGAAAGATTTCAACACAACAGAGACAGAAAGTGGACAAATTTTCTATTTCTGTAAAGTGACAACCGAGTCAACTACTTAGGTCAACAGTTTTTTTTTTTCTGCCATCTTGCTTCTATTTCAGGACGCCAACACCGACCGTCTTCCTACTTCCACATCTACCATCTACCTCAGAGGATGGAATAAACCAGTGCTGCAGAAACTACAGTGTTTCAAGAGAAGTTAACCAAGCTCCAGGCTCACTAGAAAACATTCTGTAAGAGCTACAAAGGCGTGGATGGCGTCATTAGAACGGCACAATGTAGAGCTTTCAGAGGGAAAAAACAAGCAAGTGGCTACGATTTATGAGGCTAAGAAACAGCATTCAGGTGTGCTACAGCAACCCCTCATTACAACCATGCACCTTCAAAAACAACGGGGATATGTCATTTTAGAAGTGCTTCAAGCTGCATGAAGCCTTCTGCCATAACTTATGAATTACACTCAGTTATGCCAGAGCTTTGAAAGATGTACGCCCCAGCACAGCGCTCTGTTTGAAGGCTGCTACCATGACGTTTCTGTTGACTGGGACGGAAATGCAGACATTTTTATCCATGAAATGTATTCATGTGTAAAAGGCAGTGTACAAACTTGGCCTTAAAATGAAAATGCCATGTCTTTAAGCACATTTACCAGGAGTTTATTTCTTTTAAGCAGTCTTGCTGAATGAAACAAATGTGAAATAACGTGATTGGCTTTACCAAAGACGGTCCAGACATGAGCCTGCTCTGGTCCGGATCCCTGAGATGAACAGCAGATTTGTAAAACACATAAAAGAGGATTTTGTGTATGTTTAATTTTAGTCTTGTCTATATTTGGTAGGGCAGAGAATAATCTCATATTTCAACATGAGATATAATCTGATTAGTCTACTCCAGAGGTCACACCAGGTGAGCCTCTTCTCCACATTTAGTCTGAAGACTTCCCCGCTCGTCTGTGTTTTTATTCAGACGGAGAAAGTGACCTGACCTGGAACCGGCTGAGTTTTTATTTTATGGAGTAAAATCTGCTGGACAGAATACAAACGAGGGGATTAAAATGTGATGTAAAGGCTGCTTACATCCTCACACGCCAAAGGTTTGAATAAATGAATAAAATGTATGAAAACATGGATAAATCTTCATACATAAATACATTTATGACCAGGTTTCTGTTTCTCTGTTTCTCAGCAGTCTTTGTTTAAAGATCTGCAAAGATGTTTTAGCGCATCGGTTCCCAACCTGGGGTCTAGGCCCCACTAGGCAGGACACCAGAATCTCAGAGGGGGACAGAGTTAGTTTAATCAATACAAATATGACTAATAACGTTCATTAATGATGGTTTTCATGTGTAAGACGACACTTTTATGAGCTAAAAGTAGATCTTTGATTATAAAACTGACATAAAGCCAGTTTAGTTTTCGTTACAGGGACAAAACAAGACTAAAATGTTTGTGTTGAACTGTCGGACATTTAAAATCCATGATATTTCTCCTCTGTGTGAATAATCCACCAGTCAGCAAAGGTCTGCCCTGTAAAAATCAGATTTTGGGGGTCCCTGAGGAAGAACAGGTTACAAACAGCTGTTTTAGTGAGTGATTTTGACCTCTCTGACTTCCTGAGGCCTCCTCCTCTTCTCTCAGCCTCCTCAGACATTCAGCCTTGTCTCGCTCCACCTCCAACAGGAAGTTACACGTCGGGTGTCGTCCACCCACCTGTGGGTGAAACACAGAAGAATCCAGCTCAGATTTAGCATCTACACCAGTGATGGTCATGCGGCATAAAATGGTTAAAAGTGGCAACAAAGGGGAAAAGGTGGCAAAAACAGGGGAAAGGGGAAAACAAAATCCAAAATGGGGTAAGATGTCAAAAAGGGGCAAAAATGCCAAAACGAGGCAAAGTAGCACAAAAGGGGTATAAATGGGCAAAAATGGGTGTAAGGTGGCAAAAAAAGGGTCGAGATGGGTAAGGTGGCAGAAAGAAGAGGCAAAAATCTGCAAAAACTGGTAACAAACAATAGATGAATGGGAAAAGAGTGGCAAAAATAGGTTACAGGTGGTTTAAACTGGCAAAAAATGATGCAAAAATGGCAAAAAAGGGGCAAAAGTGGTGTAAATGGGCAGTAAGTGAAAAAGTAGGTGACAAGTGGGGAGAAAAATGGCTAATGTGGGGTAAGAGAGCAAAAAGAAGTGGCAAAAAACATGCAAAAATGTGCAAAAACTGGGAACAAACAGGCAAATGGGCAAAGAGTGGCAAACATAGGTTACAAGTGGTAAAAACTGGCAAAAAGTGTCAAAAATGATGCAAAAAAAGGGCAAAAAGGGGTAAAAGTGGTATAAATAAGCAGCAAGAGACAAAAAGGTGACAAGTGGGGAAAATAATTGGCCAATATGGGGAAGGAGGGCAAAAAGAAGTGGCAAAAATGGGCAAAAATGGGCAATCAGTGCCAAAACTGGTTATAAATTGGCAAACATTGGCATAAATGGGAAAAAAGTGGCAAAAATGGGTTATAGGCAGTAAAATCTGGCAAAAAAAAGTGTCATAAATGGCAAAAAATGGGCAAATAGTGTCTAAAAAAATTGCAAATATGGCCAAAAGTGGCAAAAAAAAAAAAATATGAAAGGTGGCAAAGAAGTGGCAAAAATGTGCAAAAACTGGCAACAAATAATGCACAAATGAGCAAAAATAGGTTACAGGCAGTAAAAACTTGCAAAAAGTTTCATAAATGGCAAAAGTTGGGCTATTGGTGGCAACAAAGTAGCAAAACTGCTTAAAAGGTGGCAAAAATTTGCATAAATGGGAAAAAAGTAGCATAAATGGGTGAAAGGTGGCAAAAAAGGGGCAGAAATGGGTACGGTGGCAGAAAGGAGGGGCAAAACTGTGCAAAAACTGGCAACAAATAATAGATAAATGGGCAAAAAAGTGGCAAAAAATAGGTTACAGGTAGTAAAAAATGGCAAAAAGTGTCAAAAAATGTTGAAAATTGGGCAATTAGTGGCAAAAAATAATCTCTTAAATTTTCTCAACTCACTAAAAACAGCAGGAAATGAGGATTTATCATCATATATCAAACTTCATTATATATGTGACAACTGTAGTGAAGTTCAAAGTGATTTACAAGGATGTGGACTCTGAAAATGAAGTGTGTTAACAACGGAGAAAAATGCAAACCACTAAAAATCCAGTAGAATAAATTTTGAAAGAGGGACACAGAAAATAAGACAAGAAATAAAAGACAAAACCATCAAATTAAGATAAAATAAGATTTATTAGGAATAATAAACACAAAATCATTGGGTAAAACATTGCTATATGACTGTAAAATGACTAAACATGAGTTTTAGTACTTCCTAATGTTCTGGTCCATATCTAATCAGTATTATTCTCTAACAGTGGCGGTTTATCAGGATGTCTTTCATCCAGATAAAGAGGCGGACAGTCACAGTTATGATTAACAGATAAATACACAGAAACGATAAGCTGCTTACACCGACTCCCTGTGCTCCCTGCGGGTCTGATTGTGTTTGTTAGTGTGTGTTTGTGTGTTTAAAACCAGCAGAAGCACATGAACTAATGTTTGAGCCTCCTAAATCCTGCAGAGGAAACACTGAGACCCTGCCAAACAAGCAGCCGACACGGCCTCCATGTTTCAGGGCCGTAACATCAGTGACAGCGTGTTTGGTGAGTTTGATTGAGTTTAAGCTGCAGCTGTGAAATCACACAGAGTATTCAGATGTTAGAAAATAAAGCAGTAATCACTCAGTTACATCACTGCTACATGAGGAATATTCAGAGTCACATGGAGAATACAACACTGTAAAGCGTTCACAGATTATTGGCATCAGCATTAAGACTGGTTCAGTTTCAGACAGAGACGCCCTATCGATCAGGAGCCACTATCAGCAGACTGTCAGTAAAACACCTGATTGTTAGATTGGAATCGATGTTTCTGGGGTCAAAGATCACCAAACTGATCACCTGGGATTAATCCTCTGGTCCCAGCAGATAAATACTAAGCACAGAAATATTAATCTGAAATTCAACACTTCAGACTCCACCTGAAAACCAACAAAGACTGTTTCACATCTCTACGGCATCTAGAGCAGTGGTTCTCAACCTTGGGGTCAGGACCCCCTTGGGGGTCGTGAGACACTATGAGGAGGTCTCCAGATTCCCTAAAAAAAAACTAACCAATTTTGCCAAATCTTAACCAGTTTTCATCATTTCACCCACAAATTTCAACACATTTTTGTTATTAAACACTTATTTTTGCCATTTTAAACCCTTTCTACCACTTTTTTCTGCCTGTTTTTGCCATTTCTAAATAAATTCTTGCCACATAATCCCAATGTTAGTTCTGTTGATCCATTGTTGCCACTATTAACCCCATTTACCACTTTTTATGCCCAATTTTTCCCATTTTAACCATATTTCACTATCTGATATGCCCATTTTAAAAAATTAGGTTAAAATTAAATATGGTTGCCAAAGTGTAGCTTTATAATAGACCATGATTTTGCTGACGTCCATGGGCCCCAGAAAGCTGTCCCCTTTGTCCCCCTTATGGGCGGCCTTGCACACAAATATTGGTGACGGTCAGCCAGAAGTGATGCAACATTTAGGGGCCATAAATATCAACACTTTTGACCCAAGATGTAAATAAAAAGTCAGGACTTTGATTTTAAAAAATGTATGTAGAGATTTCCTGAACAAGAGAAAGGACAGAGACAGCTTTGATATCCGTCAGATGCTGATCTTGAAGATGTACAGACACTATGATTCCCTCTTCCATTTCACTCCTCTTTCTTTCTTTCTTCTTTTGCTTCCTTGATCTTCATCCTCTATGATGTCTGAAGTCAGAGATGTTATTTCCTCCTCTCTCCCACTGACGCTCAAATCCCTCAGAAGTTTCAGACACTACTTAATCTGGGTGACTGCTGCAGACTCTCACTGCAAACAGAAATCACAGTGGCATGTTTGATAAAAGAATTAACTGCTAGACACTGGTTGCAATGCATCAAAAGTTTTAAAACTTGTTCTGTAGTTTGGGTTACAGCCTTAAGGGGTTTCACATTTGAGCTCCAAGAACACTAGACCCCCAGATCTAGTTCATGTGACCTGTGAGAGCACAGGCATACTGTACCTGAACACTGCTGACTTGAAGAAGTGGTCTAAGGCATGATCCGTGAGCACTCGTGCATGGTCTGCAATATGTAATATGCTTACAGAGTTACAAAAAGAAACTTCCAAATGTTAATTATTCTCCTGTCTCTTCAAAACCAGTGAGATGAAAGCAGCATGGGGCTGCTTCATTCTGAGCTGCATGGTAGATGCAGAAGAAGGAAGAGGGTCTTTGAAGCATCCATGGTAGCAGGATGGGCTCCTTTGTCTGCACAGAGCACATAAAAACATGGCTGCAATGGTCGTCTCTTCTTCTTCCTTTTCAGGGTGTTTGCCCACAAAACGAGTCATGTCAACAAGTCAACAGTCTTTAGTTTTTCATGCTGCTGTTTATATTTCAGACACATTAAAAGCAGAAAAACCTTTGCTCAAGTCCAACTTTTCCTGTCAGAACTGTTCACACTGATCTCTAGTTTGGATAACACTGAAGCTTTAGATGTAAAGTCTCAGTCCTGATGATGATGGCGATGGTGATGGCGGGGGGTTGGGAGGGTTTGCATGAGACAGTGAGTCAGATCGGAGCCTGCAGCGTCTCGTGGCTCATCTCTGCAGCAGAAACATTTAACACTGAATCTGTAGGCCATCATGTTTGACCTCCTGCAGATTACTTTTTTATTTCAGACCTTTAGGGGACAATTTCAGCCAGCGCTTCAGTCCTTAGGATTCTGTTTCTGTTGGATTATCTTAAATGGCTACCATCCAGCTGAGATTAATCCTCATTTACATGCAGATTTATACTTTAATCACCCATAGTAGAAGGTAAAATGGGAAAGGTGGTAAAAGAAGAGGCAAAAATGTTCAAAAACTGGCAACAAATAATGCAAAAATGGGCAAAAAGTAGCAGAAAATGTGGTAAAAAGTGTCATAAATGTCAAAAAGTGGCAAAAAATGATGCAAAAAAAGGCAAAAAGGAACAGAAGTGGTATAAATTTGAAGAAAATGGCAAAAAAGTGACTAGTGGGGAAAAAAGGCCAATATGAGGTAGAAGGGCAAAAACAAGTGGTAAAAAACATGCAAAAAATGGGGCAAAGAAAGTGGCAAGAATGGTTAAAAAGTGGTAAAAATTGGTAAAAATGTGAACAAAGTGGAAATGGGTAAAAGGTGGCAAAAAGGGGGGCAGAAATGGGCAAGGTGGCAGAAAGAAGAAGCAAAAATGTGCAAAAACTGGCAACGAACAAAGCAAAAATGTGCAAAAAAAGTATCATAAATGTCAAAAAGTGGCAAAAATGTACAAAACTAGTTGATGACCTCTGTTGTAAACAGTACAGCATCACGCACTTTTATTTCCACACTTTAATGAGTCTGTGACAGCTGAATAGTTTTGTCTTTGTGTCAACACAAGAGCGAGTTATGAAGCTCTGTGACAGAAAAGAGTGGCTGAAAATCAAGAAAATCTCCTGATGTCTCGTCAGTGTCCTCCCTTATCAACACAAAAAAACAGAGAGGTAAAGAAATGGGGCAACAGGACACAACAGTGTGCTGCATCACTGCAGCACACAGCTGGGCCCACTGTGTCGCTCTTCTTTAACCAGTTACAGTACAGCCGTAAAACTAGCATTTCAAAAGCACTTCTCTGTGCAGAAAGCACCTCTTGCCCCCCATCTGGAGATATTTGATGTCAGCTGGATACAGCCTACAGACTGAGCCCTTTAAGGCACATGTATGAAAGGAGATGAATCTTCATCTTATTGTTGACAGAGGATTCATCATTCATCATCTCTAGGAGCTTTAGAAAACAGTCCTAACCCGCTATCAAACACCATCAAATATGAAAGTGTATTCCTGTAATAATGCCCCACAGCTGAGACTTCATATTAAAGAGTGAGTTATCAAAGCAAAGCCTCTGAAAGGGCTGCATCAGATTACTTAGAGGAACATGTGTCCAGGGCTCTTTTATCGCAGCGATCACACTGCAGGAGAGACCACCGGCTCTTTCTCTGCTTCTTTTATGAACGCGCTGCTATCGCTGACAGTAACAGAGTTGCTTCAGACAGGCTGTTGGAGGGTAGTGGCCTTTCTCCAAGGCCTTCTGCAGGAGCTGGAGGGCAGACCACGGCTCGTTCATGTCTTCAGATGGTAGAAAAATTCTCATGGTTTCTTCAGAAGACGGCTTTGAGAAGGGTTGATTTAATAGATTTTATTCTGGAAATTCTCAGAAGAGCATGCACTGAGATGCCAGTGAAATCCAGGGATTTTAGAGAGTTTATCAGACACAAACAGTCAAATATGAGAGGAGGCCGCCGCCGACACCAAACGGAGCTGTTAATATTTTTAGAGCCCTTTTGTATTCCCTTCTGTTGTGTGCCGAGTAAAACGGAGGCGAGCGCTTCATCCCTTATCGTGTTAATGTTCATGCTCACGGCACAAAAGCAACTAAATCACAGCGCTATGCTTAATCACGGCGCGTTCTGCCTCGCTGCTTTCTGTGGCCTAAATACTCACACAAACAGACTTTTAAGACAATTCAGCCTTCACTTTCAGAGAAAATAACCCCCTACTCCCACTCAAAATAGCTATTTATTTTAAGGATGAGCAATATGGAGGGTCTGGCAACTAAAGAGCCTTTGAGGTACTGTTATAGTAAAAATACTCATTTTTCTCTGGCCCTGTGATACTAAACTTCGACTGATTCAATCCTGAAACTCTAAAAATAATAGCATTGCACCACTTAATTAATGAAACTACAACTACCACCTGGTAGCTCTTTGCCTCAATGAAGAAAGTCAGTCACAGCTTTCAGTCATGTGACCCTAGTGAGGCCTGGACGGCAATAAAAGCTTAAGACAGAGAGAGCTGCTAGGTCACATTAGGGTCCCTGAGGGTGTGAGGAATATGAGGACTAATTGCCTATTTTTTGACACTTATGACACTTTCTATGCCAGTTTTTTACGCCTGTAACCTATTTTTGCCATTTTTTGCCCATTTATCTATTGTTTGCTGCCAGTTTTTGCACATTTTTGCCTTTTTTTCTGCCCCCTTACCCATTTCTGCCCCTTTTTTTGACAGCTTTTACCCATTTATGCCACTTTATGACACTTTTACCACCTGAAACCTACTTTTGCCACTTTTTGCACATGTGTCTATTGTTTGCTACTAGTTTTTGCACATTTCTTCCTCTTTTTCTGACACCTTACCCATTTCTGCTCCATTTTGCCACCTTTAAGCCATTTTAAAAACATTTTCTTCCCATTTTTGCCATTTTTTGCTGCTGTTAGCCAGTTTTGGTCAATCTGTTTACAATAAGACACACCTCTACATAAATGTTACCCAGTTCTATATGGAGAAAAATAGTTTCACAATGAGCAGGAAACATTTCAGTAAAGCAGGGGTCATCGACTAGATTTGCACATTTTTTCCCATTATTGGCATTTATGACACTTTTTGGCCAATTTTTACTGCCTATAACCTATTTTTGCCATTTTATCTATTGTCTGTTGCCAGTTTTTGCACATTTTTGCCTCTTCTTTTTGCCACCTTTCTGCCAATTTTCACCAATTTTTGCCACTTTATTTATTGTATTGTCCTGGGTTTTGACCAATTTTGCCAATTCTTTGCCACCTTTCACCTATTTTCTGCCACTTTTGCTCATTTTTGCCATATTTTTGCCACTCGTTGCCCATTTTTTGGCACTAATTCCTCATTTCTAGCCATTTTTTGACACTTATGATACTTATATGCCAGTTTTTACCACTGATAGGTTTACCAACCTATTTTTGCCGTGTTTTGCACATTTTTGTATTGTTTGTTGCCAGTTTTTGCACGTTTGCCTTTTCTTTCTGCCACCTTTCACCCATTTTTGCCACTTTTTTGCTGCCTTTAATCAGTTTTGGCACTAATTCCTCATTTTCAGCCATTTTTGCCACTTATGACTCTTATATGCCAGTTCTTACCACCTGTAACCTATTTTTGCCACGTTTTGCCCATTTGTGTATTGTCTGTTGCCCGTTTTTGCACATTAATTCCTCTTCTTTCTTACACCCTACCCATTTCTGCCCCCTGTTTTTCCACCTTTTACCCATTTTGCCACATTTTTTCCCATTTATGCCACTTATTGCTGCTTTTTAACCAGTTTTGCCACTTTTTGCCACCAGTTGCCACTTTTTTGCCTCTAATTTCTCATTTTTAGCCATTTTTTCCACTTGCTACACTTTTTGCAAGTTTTTACCACCTGTAACCTATTTTTGCCACTGTTTGCCCATTTATCTATTGTTTGTTACCAGTTTTTGCACATTTTTACCACTTTATTCTGCCACCTTGCCCATTTCTGCCTCTTTTTTGCCACCTTTCACCCATTTTTGCTACTTTTTTTTCCCATTTATTGCTTCTTGCCACTTCCTTTTGCCATCCTACCCCATATTGGCCAATTCTTTTCCTCCTTTTCACCTTTTGTGTCACCTTTACCCCTTTTTGGCCAATTTTTGCATCATTTCCTTCCACTTTGTGACATCCTACCCCATTTTGTATTTTGTTTTCCCCTTTCCCCTGTTTTTGCCACCTTTTCCCCTTTGTTGCCACTTTTAGCCTATTTTCAGCATGGCCATCACTGATCACTGCAAAATCTGAGCGGGAGTCTTCTGTGTTTCCCCCACGGGTGGGTGGACGACACCCGATGTGTAACTTTAACTAAGGCTGAGTGTCTGAGGAGGCTGAGAGAAGAGGAGGAGGCCTCAGGAAGTCAGAAAGGTCCATATCCCTCACTAAAACAGCCGTTTGTAACCTGTTCATCTCTGTCATTTGCATCAACTATTTAAAAGAATCAGAAAAAAATATGGTTTGCATAATAATTTGGAATTCGATGTATCTGTTTAAATTCACAACCTACAACCAGACAGGCCTTGCTACACCATGTGGGAACAACTCAGTGACACAAATACTCTTAAATTAATGTTTTTGCAGCATCATTTCAGCCTCATTCACAGTTAATGAAAGCATTCAGCTGCAGTAAATGTAGATGCTCCTCTCTTTTCCACTGATCATACTGCAGCAGAATAAACTGAAGAGAAAGCAGGGCAACATTATGTTCCTATTGTCGTCTACACAAAGACGGTGAAGATGACACAAAGACAGACTGAGCAGGTGTCACCGTCATTGACCTTCTGCAGCTCTACGATCTCTTCACCACCATCATCATCATCCCCAATCTCTTCAGCTGAGACCGCCTTCCCTCTAATTACACCACTTTACATCACATAATCTGGCCTCTTAGAAACTCAGTGATCTCCCACGCTGGTTAGAAGGTTTCTAAGGCTTAAAACATCCAATTAGGATCGACAGAGCCGACAGCTGAAAGCATCAAAATCAGCAAACAGTAAGAGAGAAACAAACGGGATGAAAAGAGCCAATCAGAGACTTCTCTGCCTTTGGAATAGATTTTTCCCCCAAATTAGCAGAAATTCGATATGTTTCATATCAGATCAAGCTTTTTTAGACAGCTGTGTTTGATTCTTTAAGTCTCCCAAAGTAACACAGGATATTCCAGGGATGTAAATGAGACAGTATTTCCAAACACTGTGCAGCCCTAGCCTTCAAAGCGAGACAGAAAAGAGACAGCAAACATACTGAGAGGGTGAAACTACAGCTGGTGCAGGTACTGTTTGCCGTGGAGGAATTGTTTTCTTTCATCCATCAGCAGACACCAGGGCGGTTCACCGTCAGAATGAGGGTCAGCACCTCTACATCTGAGACTGTGGTTGACAAAATGGTAGGCTGCTCCCTCCATTATGTGTGAGCCCAAGAGAAGGAGTCTTTTTCCCCAGTGAGCGTATAATGGACTGTGGGATTGACAGGCAGATTGATGCAGCGTCTGCAGACCTGATAGAGGATTGTGACAGCGAAGAGGGAGAGCAGCAGAAAGGTCAAACCTACCAGTCGATTCAAGAAGCCTCACCTGTGGTCAGGAACTTTCAGTAGTGACAGAAAAAAACAGATTGCAGCTGAAGTGAGCTTCCATCCAAGAATGACTGGGCTCAGCCTTACCCTCATATTCCATATACTCTGTCCGTGCAGCGATGCATGCACCTTAGAGCAATTCGCTCTATATCAGGGGGTGTCAAACTCATTTTGGGTAAGGGGCTGGATTTGCTCCAATATGACGTCCTGCTGGTCAGATGATTTTTAGTGACATCAATATGACCATATACAGGTGTGTCTCAAAAAATTAGAATATCATGAAAAGGTTCAATATTTTTGTCACTCTTTTCTGAAAGTGAAACCCATATATCATATCGACTCATTACACATAGAGTGAAATATTTCAAGCCTTTATTTCTTGAAATGTTGATGATTATGGCTTACAGATAAGAAAACACAAAATTCAGTGTCTTAAAAAATTAGAATATTCCATAAGATCAATTTTTTAAAAAAAAAGGATATTTTAAACAGAAATGTCAGGCTTCTGAAAAGTATGTTCATTTCTATGCCTTCAATACTTGGTTGGGCCTCCTTTTGCATGAATTACTGCATCAATGTGGCGTGGCATGGAGGCGATCAGCCTGTGGCACTGCTCAGGTGTAATGGAAGCCCAGGTTGCTTTGATAGTGGCCTTCAGGTCATCTGCATTGTTGGGTCTGGTGTCTCTCATCTTCCATAGATTCTCTATGGGGTTCAGGTCAGAATCAAGCACAGTAACACCATGGTCATTGAAGCAGCTTTTGGTACCTTTGGCAGTGTGGGCGGGTGCCAAGTCCTGCTGGAAAATGAAATCAGCATCTCCATAAAGCTTGTCAGCAGAAGGAAGCATGAAGGTCTCTGAAATGTCCTGGTAGATGGCTGCGTTGACTGTGGACTTCAGAAAACACAGTGGACCAGCACCAGCAGATGCCACGGCAGCCCAGATCATCACTGACTGTGGAAACTTCACACTGGACTTCAAGCATCATGGATTCAAGGTCCCAGAGTCTGGAGGAAGAGTGGAGAGGCACAGAATCCACAGACGGGGTAGCGTCAGAGTCTTTCCCATGTTGTATGATTTTTGCTTCACCTGTAATGCATCCTTTTGTTAAAAATATAATTAAAATGCATTGAAAATAGCTAAAATGGGTTAATAACAGCAAAAAATGGTGGGAAAAGTGGTGAAATTGGAATTTAAAAGTAGCAGAAATGGGTTGGAAATGCCAAGAATGAGATAAAAGTGGTAATATGGGTTAAAGTGGCAAAAAAAAGGCAAAGAAATTGCTAAAGAAGTGACAAAAATGTGGCAAAATAAGGCAGATAAAAGGTGGATAAGCATCTAAATTTGCCTTAAATTGGAAAGAAGTGGCAAAAATTGGCCTCACGTGGCAATAAAGTTGAAATATGGTCAAAAGAAGAGCCAAAATTTGTTAAAAGTGGCAAAAACAGGCAAAGAAATTGGAAAAAAATTGCAAATATATTGCAATTAAGAGAGATTTGGGTCCAAGTGGCAGAAATTGGCCTTAAGTGTCAGAAAAGTTGCAAAATCTAAAAAAAAAACTAACAAAAAATGGTTAAAAGAGGCTAGACAAAGTGGGAAAAAATTGCTGAAAGGCACAAAAATTGGTTTTAAGTGGCGCAAAAGTGGCTAATAAGAGCAAAAAGCAACAAAAATTGAATAAAAGTGGCAACAATGTGGCAAAACGTGACCTAAATAGGTTAAAAGTTGCAAAAAAGTGGCGAAAATGAGCCCAAGGGGGAAAAACTGGCATATTAAGTGGTAAAAGGGGATTCAAATGTCGCTGAAATGGGGTTAAAATAGCAAAAATAGCTGCAAATTTAGTGAAAGGGGATGAAAATTGATATAAAGTGGCAAAAAAATGGTTAGCTGGGGCAGAAATAGTCAGAAACTGGCAAAAATGGGCATATCAAATTGTGAAATGTGGCTTAAAAAGTGGTAGAAAGGGTTAATAGTGGCAATAATGTTTCAACAGAGCCAACAATAGGCAGAGATTTGAAAGATTTGGGTTAGAAGTGGCAAAAACAGGAAGGAAAAAAAGTGGTGGAAAGGGTTTAAAATGGACAAAAAATGGGTTTTAAGTTGCAAAAAATTGGTCAAATTTTGGTAAAATTGGTGTAAAATTGCAACAGAGTAATTCAAAAATGTTCTTCGTTTTTTTGAGGCATCTGGGGACCCCCTCTCAGTGTCTCACGACCCCCATAGGGTCCCGACCCCAACGCTGAGAGCCCCTGGTCTAGAGCGTGCGTTCAGAGGATTAAAGATGAAAAATCTTTTGAAATTATCCTCATATCTGTGGTCTCACAAGGTTTAAAAACGGCTTGAGGTGGTTCTGGCATCTGGTCAGGCTGCCTCTCTGTGGAGGTCTTCACCTGGGGCAGACCAAGAACTTACTGGAAGGATCATGCACCCCATCTGGCCTGGGAACACCTCAGGAGGTGGTGGGAAACGTCGATACAGAGAGGGATGTCACGGGCTGGATGGATTGTCATCTTGTGTGAATGAAAGTCTCTGATTGCAGTAAACAGGCTGAAAGTCATCAGACTCCTGTCACGGGCCGGTCAGTCAGAAAGGAGCTGACATTTCCCAGATATTCCCTGTCCACCAGAGAGAAGTGATATCCTCCACGCCCACTTCTCTGTCATTATGAGGACATGTATCAGAGCAGCTCACTTCTATTATTAGCCATTACTATTAATTCAAATTTAACAGGGTCTACCAGTGCTTTTGCTCGCGGCTTTTCTCTGCTCCTGTTTTGCATTTGAATCGTGCGGCTCATGAATTGCACGCATCCCAAATTCACAGGGATTATGTCTGCATCAGTTATCCAAAAATGTGAAACAAAACCCGCCTCTCATCCTGTTGTAGCTGCAGAGATAACCCACGTTTCACTCAGTTAAAAAGAAAGTTTGATCAAGCAGGTGACAAGATCTGCAGAAATCCCTAAACAGGGTAAGTGTTTTAGCGAGGACAGAGCTACACTTCAAGGTTTGATAACAGCTTATTTATTTAATGGCCTCCATCAGGTCATTCCAAGGCTACGAGCTGAAGTTGTTCCTGAAAATACTACTTTGATTTGGCAGTATGTCTCTGTCTCTCTCTTGTTCTTCCTCTCAGAGAAATTGTTTTCTTTCTTGCACTTCAGTTGACCTGCAAAGACGCCTGACTTTTTGTATATCTCTCAGGACTGGATTTCATAAAAATGTCACAAAAAATGTTTTTCTGTGTACTTCAGCTTCAATTTTTAATCCCATTTCAAGGTTTGAAATCCCACCAGCACCTCAAAAGCACCCACATAAAAGCCAGAAAAGGTTTCTCCTGTCGTCATGAAGCAGCTGTACGCTGCCAGTGTCATATCAGGCATCTGTTACGCTGCTTCTGCCAGATATCATCAGCTAAAATCAACTTGGATGACCTCCAGTCGGAGCGCCGGCAGAGTCAGAGTTGTGGACATGATGAGCTGCTCTGTTTGCTCGTTTTTTTTGTGACTGAGTTTCTGTTTGAATCCGGCTGTGATTTGATTTTGCTCCGGTCGTATTCAGAGCGATGAACTTAATCTGCCTCTGTGGGCGAGTGTCTGATCACACCTGAGTCCCCGCTGTCCTCCAGTGAACCCAGAAAACATGCAGATGAAGGTGTACGTGTGGGAAAACAGAGAAGAAGAGGAGGAGGGGACATCAAATGAATAAAGCTGTGGTGTGATAACCACGACCAGGAGTGTGATGTTGCTTTTATACAACAAAACAGCAACAGCAGACAGTGGACTGAGGATTCAGACTGTGTGTGTGTTAAAACCCCAAAAACATGAGCTCACTTTGGATTTGAAGGTAGCAATATAGTCTGGGAAGTTAGGAGATCAGCTGTTGGGAGTTGTGGAGGAATGTTGTCCCATTCTTGTCTGATGTAGGATTCTAGCTGGGTCTTCTTTGCTGGATTTTTCCTTTTCTGATGCTCTAAATCAGGGGTCTTCAAGTAAATCTGCATAAGGGCCAGATTTATTCTTGACAGAGACCCTGGGGGCCGGACTTTCAAACACACAAAAAAATAAATAAATATTTTGGTCTGATTGAAATATTACTGTAGTAGCATTTGCATTTTCTGTCAAAATGAAGGAAATTTTTAGTCATTACCAGTGAGATCTGTCCCTATCTATCCCCTATTTTTGACACTTTTAACCCTTTTTGATACTTTTTGCATCTTTTCTTTTCCTCTTTTAACAATTTTTGCAAGATGTTAACCCTCTTAAACCACTTATCCTACATGTTTTACCCACTCTTTTATCCATTTTTTGCCACTTGTAACCGCTTTTCATTACATTTTTTTTTTTTAATAATTGTTGCAACTTTTAAATCAATGTTTGGCACATTTCAACCATTTTGCCACTCTTAAACCCCTTTTTGCAACTTTGCCAGGCTATTTCTGCTGTTTTTTCAACTTTTAACCCACTTTTGATACTTTTTTCCTCTTTACCTCATTTATTTTCAATTCTTTAGCCCATTATAAACCACTTTTTCTGCACGTTTTATCCTCTTTGAGCCACTTTTTTATCCATTTTTGCCACTTTTCTTCTATTTTCCACTTTTTAACCCCTGGTCATTATTTGTTGCACTATTTTTGCCACTTTTAACCCATTTTTAATACTTTTTGCTACTTTTTCCCTGATTTAACCTTTTTTGCAGGATTTTAACCCCTCTTTACCCCTTTTCCTGCATGTTTTACCAACTTTTATCCATTTTTGCCACTTTTTAGCCCCTTTTCATTACATTTTTTTCAACATTTAAATCAATGTTTGCTTCTTTTGACCCATTTTGCCACTCTTTAACTCCTTTTTGCAACTTTACCAGGCTATTTCTGCTGTTTTTTGCCTCTTTTAACCCATCTTTGATACTTTTTGCCCCTTTAACCCATTTTTCCATTCTTTACCCCTTTAAAATAATAATAATAATAGACACTACCCTCTCCTACTCTACCCATATCTCCAACACCACTCGGTCTGCCTATTTCCACCTTTGTAATATTAACCATCTCCGCCCTTCACTCACTCCCCATAGCACAGCCACCCTTATCCATGCCCTTGTTACATCTCGGTTAGACTACTGTCATTCCCATCTGTACGGCCTTCCTCAGAAATCTATCCATAAACTCCAACTGGTCCAGAACTCAGCGGCCCGTATCCTCACCAGAACCCCCTCTGCTGACCACATCACCCCCATCCTCAGACAGCTCCACTGATTACCGATCCCTTTCCGCATTAACTACAAGATCCTCCTCCTCACATTCAAAGCCCTCCATAACCTGGCACCCCCATATCTGTCCAACCGTACACACCCACCAGAGTTCTTCGTTCTTCATCTGCCAACCTCCTGTCCACTCCCCCCGCCCGCCTGTCCTCCATGGGGGCTAGAGCGTCACTCTGCCCCCAACCTCTGGAACTCCCTCCCTCCTGACCTCCACTCCACTGAGTCCCTCCCCATATTCAAAACCCGGCTCAAAACTCACCTCTTTTGCCTTGCCTACCCCACCTGATCCATCTTTAATGTGTCCTTAATATGTCTTTTTTATATCATGTCTAGTTGTTGTTTTTAGACTCTTATGCAAGTTTTATTATTATAATTACTGTTTTGCTCGATTGTTGTCTGTAAGGTGACCTTGAGTGTCAGAAAGGCGCCCACAAATAAAATGTATTATTATTATTATTATTATTATTATTATTATTATTATTATTATTCACTGCTTTTAAACCACTTTTCCAGTATGTTTTATCCTCTTGGTTCCACTTTTTTCTATTTTGACACTTTTTAACCCCTTTTCATTGCTTTTTTTGCCCTATTTTTGCCACTTTTAACCCATTTTTGATACTTTCACCCATTTTTTCCTGTTTTCACCACTTTTTCACCAATTTTTGTCCCTTAGTGCTACTCCACAACCCATTTTCCCATTTATCACCCATTATTTTATAACACTTCTGCCAACCTTAACCCTTTTTTAAATATCTGCTAATTATGACGGTAAGTTTCAGTAAAAACAGATCAAATGTTCAGTCATTCTAAAACTATTTCAATATTAATTGTTTGTTGGATTGACTAAACAGCTGCAGACATTTTAAGCCAAAGGATACTCTTAAAACCACAACATCCTCTTTTCCTCCTTTTCTGAATTTAATGATCTTTCAGGGGCCGGACAGGAAGCTTTGGGGGGCCTGATGTGGCCCCCGGGCCGCCAGTTGATGATCAGTGCTCTAAATGGTTTCTATTGGTGAAAGGTCTGGACTGCAGGCAGACCAGTTCAGGAACCGGACTCTTCTCCTGTGAAGCCATGCTGTTGCGGCGGATGTGATACGTGGTTTAGCATTCTCCTGCTGAAATAGTCAAGACTTTCCCTGAAAGAGAGATACACTGCTCTTAAAGCTCTCTCTACTTTCCAGCATTGATAGTTCCTTCCTAGATGTTAGAGCTGCCCACACAACCCCATACCATCAGAGATGCAGGCTTTAGACCTGAGCCAGGAGAACAAGCTGGATGCTCCCTCTCCTCTTTACTCCACAGGACACGGCGTCTGTGGATTCCTCTGACCACAGAACAGTTTTCCATGTTTCCTCAGTCCATGTTAAATGAGCTCTGGTCCAGAGAAGACGGCGGTGTTTCTGGATCCTGTTCACATATGGCTTCTTCTCTCCATGATCCAGCTTTAACTGTTATTTGTGGATGGCACGGCCAATTGTGTTGACAGACAATGATTCTGGAATGTTCCTGAGCCCATGCAGTGATTTCACTACAGAATCATGCCTGTTTTTAATGCTGTGGTCCCTGAGGGCCCCTTCAGCCTTGTCCCTTGTTCACAGAGATTTCTCCAGATTGTCTGAATCTTTTGATGATATTGTGGACTGTAGGTGCCGGAATATTCAGAGTCTTCACTATTTTACACTGAGGAACATTTTTCTGAAATTGTTCCACAAATTTTAGATGTAGTTTGTTGCAGATTGGTGAATCTCTGCCCATCTTTTCTTCTGAGATACTCTGTCTCCCTTAAATGCTCATTTTATACTGACCTGTGACCTGTGACTGACCTGTTGCCAATGAACAAGTAATTGCAAAATGCTCTTCCAACTGTTTTTCACAGGTAAAATTTACTTTTCCAGTCTTTTGTTTCACTGTTCCTACTTTTCTTGAGATATGTTGCTGCCATTAAATTATAAATGAACTAATATTTAACATGGAATGGTTAATGGCCTTAGTTTCAACATCTGGTGTGTTGTTTATGCTCCACAGTGAATAAAATATGAGACAGATGAAGTGTCCAGAAAATAATTTACAGATTATTGAAAACAACTGCCTTGAATTAAGGATGAATGGGAGGAAAAATGTTTGTATCTATCTATCTATCTATCTATCTATCTATCTATCTATCTATCTATCTATCTATCTATCTATCTATCTATCCATCCATCCATCCATTGATCTATCTATCTATCTATCTATCTATCTATCTATCTATCTATCTATCTATCTATCTATCCATCCATCCATCCATCCATTGATCTATCTATCTATCTATCTATCTATCTATCTATCTATCTATCTATCTATCTATCTATCTATCTATCTATCTATCTATCCATCCATCCATTGATCTATCTATCTATCTATCTATCTATCTATCTATCCATCCATCCATCCATTGATCTATCTATCTATCTATCTATCTATCTATCTATCTATCTATCTATCTATCTATCTATCTATCTATCCATCCATCCATCCATTGATCTATCTATCTATCTATCTATCTATCTATCTATCTATCTATCTATCTATCTATCTATCTATCTATCTATCTATCTATCCATCCATCCATTGATCGATCTATCTATCTATCTATCTATCTATCTATCTATCTATCTATCTATCCATTGATCTATCTATCTATCTATCTATCTATCTATCTATCTATCTATCTATCTATCTATCTATCTATCTATCTATCCATTGATCTATCTATCTATCTATCTATCTATCTATCTATCTATCTATCTATCTATCTATCTATCTATCTATCTATCTATCTATCCATTGATCTATCTATCTATCTATCTATCTATCTATCTATCTATCTATCTATCTATCTATCTATCTATCTATCTATCCATTGATCTATCTATCTATCTATCTATCTATCTATCTATCTATCTGTCTAGTGGAAATAGGCTTGGAATAGGCATTCACTCTGGTCCTGTTCTTGTTGCAAAACTTTTTGCAAACACATAGACAGATCTGCAATCAAATCTGCAATTGTGTAGATAAATTTGCAATGTGTGCACAAATCCACAAATGCATGTACTGATCTGAGCATGCATGTGATCTGAAAATGGCTGCAAAGATGTAAAAAGATTTGCAAATAATGATGTCTTTTATCCAAATTGCATCACAGGGGTGGTTGAACATATACTAGGCAAGCAGCTGTCCTGTGAGCCTGCAATGAGGGCAACAAAACCCAGTGCTTTTACACTTGCATATCTGTGCACACATTTGCAGGTCATGTGCAGCAGAAGTGCTGTAAAAGTCACAGCCAAATGTGAGGCAGACTGCTGTTGTTATTGATGTTTTGTATTTTGAAAACTTAAAGTAAAAAAGAACAAGCTTTCTTAACCAAAACAAACATCAGGATTACAAATTAGTCTGAACATGTTCAGTTAAGTGCACACATTTGTGGACCTTTGTGCATATTTGCTAATCTTGTTACATATTTGCAAATCTTTGCACACATTTGCAGATCTGTGCAGGCATCTGCAAATCTATCCACCCATATTCAGATTTGTGCACAGATCTGTGCAGTTGCAAATAGTATTTCAACAATAACAGCTCCATAAATAACAAGGATATAGAGAATATTGCACTATTTGGGATTTCTAAGGCTAAAATGAAATATCTCATGTAAGAGTTGTGGACTAAAGTGAGATGAAACTCCAAGGCTGGATCTGATTTCAGTCCTGCTTTCTTAAATAATGTCCACTTCTCTCTGTCCAAACACAGTATATTGTTGATCCTCCCTCTTATACAGTGGCTTGTTCTCATTCTAAACTTGTCAAACAAACCCACTTGAACAGTGGCCAAAAGCTTCAAAATATTATTAATCTGTATAGACAGAAACCAGCAGGCAGTGGAGTCTGTAGACTCTAGCTCAATCCTCATGTCCCTAATCAGGCTGTAAACAATGACAAGGACGAAGAAAGGAAAGTCATTACCCAGAAATCCCTATTCATTATGCCAAAATCTCTGGAACTTGACCTCTGCTTCCGAAGGCGTTTTATTGTCGGTCAATAACAGATTTATTATATGTTTTCACATTATTAATATCACCCGCTCTCTAAATAAACACCAGCAACAAGTGTGCAGACGTGTCAGAGTCACTCAAACCAAACCATCAGGTGAAATTCCAGGAATTGTCTCTGGATCAGAAAGAGACACTGAATCCTGGACCGGATCATGAATGACCAGAAGAGAGGCAGCTAAAGACTCGTGAAAAGGTTCTGTTGAGGCAGCGTTCATCATAACTTAACCCTGTTTGTGTCGTGTGACGTGAATATTTTGACAGCCCAGTCTGCTTTCAGTCACAGGAGGCTCATGGGAAATAGAGCTGTTTATCCTGTGAGGAGAATCAAGGAGAAGACGACAGATCAAGAGTGACAGAGTGACAGAAAGAAGTGGGATAACAGCTGGAGCACAGATCAACAAAAACAGACCTGATTCTGACAAATGATATCAATAAAGGAGAAGGAAACACGTGAAGACGACTTCAGCTGCACTGTGACATTTTCCCTTCAACTTTTCATCCATTAATTATTGTCTCATGGAAAAATTAATTACCCAGTCTGTTAGATCAAACAGTGGAGGATGTTAAGAGGTTTGCAAACTGTGTTCCTGCAGCCGACCACAAATCTAAAGCTGTGCAGTTCATGATAAAACCAGACAGCATAAACAAATGAATAATCACATTAGAAAGGCAGACATAAGGGGCAGAGCTGGAGTTTTATCTGAAAAACTGTCTTCAATAACAAGAATCCGCCATCAGAGACTAGTTGAACTCATTCTGATTACATTTAATTCTAAACTTCAGAGGAACCTGGAAAGAAAAAAGAAAAAAGGCAAACACTGAAGTTACTGCAATGATGGATGGATGGACGGACAGATGGATGAATGGATGGATGGATGGATGGATGGATTTATGGATGGATGGATGGATGGATGGATGGATGGATGGATGGATGGATTTATGGATGGATGGATTTATGGATGGATGGATGGATGGATGGATGGATTTATGGATGGATGGATGGATGGATGGATGGATTTATGGATGGATTTATGGATGGATGGATGGATGGATGGATGGATGGATTTATGGATGGATGGATTTATGGATGGATGGATGGATGGATGGATGGATTTATGGATGGATGGATGGATGGATGGATGGATTTATGGATGGATTTATGGATGGATGGATGGATGGATGGATGGATGGATGGATGGATGGATGGATTTATGGATGGATGGATGGATGGATGGACGGACAGATGGATGAATGGATGGATGGATGGATGGATGGATTTATGGATGGATGGATGGATGGATGGATGGATGGATGGATGGATGGATTTATGGATGGATGGATTTATGGATGGATGGATGGATGGATGGATGGATTTATGGATGGATGGATGGATGGATGGATGGATTTATGGATGGATGGATTTATGGATGGATGGACGGATGGATAGATGGATGGATGGATGAAGGGATGGTTGGATGTTTCATTGGATGGATGGATGGATGGATGGATGGATGGATGGATGGATGGATGGATGGATGGACAGATGGATGTTTCATTGGATGGATGGACGGACAGATGGATGAATGGATGGATGGATGGATGGATGGATTTATGGATGGATGGATGGATGGATGGATTTATGGATGGATGGATGGATGGATGGATGGATGGATTTATGGATGGATGGATGGATGGATGGATGGATGGATGGATGGATTTATGGATGGATGGATGGATGGATGGACGGATGGATAGATGGATGGATGGATGAAGGGATGGTTGGATGTTTCATTGGATGGATGGATGGATGGATGGATGGATGGATGGATGGATGATGGACGAATGGATGGATGGATGAAGAGATGGTTGGATGTTTCATTGGATGGATGGATGGACAGATGAATGGATGGATGGATGTTTCATTGGATGGATGGATGTTTCATTGGATGGATGGATGGATGGATGGATGGATGGATGGATGGATGGATGAATGGATTTATGGATTGATGGATGGATGGATGGATGTATGGATGGATTGATTTATGGATGGGTGGATGGACAGATGGACAGATGGACAGATGGATGGATGGATGAAGGGATGGATGACAAGATGGTTGGATTTTTCATTGGATGGATGAATGGACAGATGGATGGATGGATGGATGGATGGATGGATGGATGGATGGATGGCCATGTCTACGATCTCTCCTCTCTACTCTGGCCACATCTATGTTCTCTCCTCTCTACTCTGGCCACATCAATGTTCTCTCCTCTCTACTCTGGCCACATCAATGTTCTCTCCTCTCTACTCTGGCCACATCAATGTTCTCTCCTCTCTACTCTGGCCACATCAATGTTCTCTCCTCTCTACTCTGACCACATCTATGTTCTCTCCTCTCTACTCTGGCCACATCAATGTTCTCTCCTCTCTACTCTGACCACATCTATGTTCTCTCCTCTCTACTCTGGCCACATCAATGTTCTCTCCTCTCTACTCTGACCACATCTATGTTCTCTCCTCTCTACTCTGGCCACATCAATGTTCTCTCCTCTCTACTCTGACCACATCTATGTTCTCTCCTCTCTACTCTGGCCACATCTATGTTCTCTCCTCTCTACTCTGACCACATCTATGTTCTCTCCTCTCTACTCTGACTACATCTATGCTCTCTCCTCTCACATAAAACACAAAAAATAGTCAAACTTTTGAAGATTATCAGCAATTTAAATCAGAAAATGAGAGACGCTCCAATGAGTGAAGAGCCTGGTTAGACTGCTGCTGTGATATAACAGGATTCAGACACATGGATATGCTGGCAGAGCTGTGGCATAGAGGCTGTTCATTATTAAAGATGATGAATTATTTTTCAGCTGGTTGTAATGACATCTCTATGTTTGATACCATCCACACTGGACGAAAGCTGTAGGACAAGGATTTTCATGATTATGTTTCAGACATACCATGTTGATTTTTGTCCAACAAATCCAAAACTAAAGAAATTCAAATTTAAAAAAATATTAAAACTGTTAGATTGAAATGAAAATCTGGGGGAATATTTGCTTTTATTTAGGTTTGCAGAGGAGGACTGTTTAATAGCTGATTCATGTTTCTTTTCATTTATTATCCAGTTAGTTGATGGTCCCCAATGTCAGAATATTTTCAGCTGTATAAATCACTGTTTTTCTAAAGCCAAGGACAATTTCACCTCAGGTTTTTTTTATTTTGCACATTAGACCACACATGCCATCACTGTATTTGTCATATGTAATACATGAACAGGTGTGGCCCCCACTGTTCAGTAAACTCACCTGCAGATGTCAGGTAAAAACCTGGATGTTTGACAGACTTTATGTGGCATTGGCAGAGTGTGCCGGTATAGCTTTCTTTGTTTATCTGTTAATATAAGTAAAATAATCATAATTGGGATAGATAATAAAACAATAACAGCAGCTCTAACACAACTATTCAGTTCTTGAGCCAGAGAACAAACAGTGGAGAGGTTAGTCTGACTGAGCTGCAGATTATAGATGAAAACATTCAGTAATCACTGTTATTGTCTCTGTGTACTAATCTTATAAGGCTAAATAAATATTCACAATAAAAACGTCACTTAACTCTAAGTTCTTTGATCCAAACATATTTCTAGTTTTATATTATGAAAATTAATAAAATATTTCCCATTAAGGACAATTAACGCTCTTTAATTGTGTTGTTCACGTCATTAACGCTTCCTGTCTTCATCAGTGTGTAAATGGTTATCATTTAAAACGGCCACATTAATGGTCCGCTGTTCATTTCTCTCCTAAAGTAAAGATTTGACTCACCATGAGCAGAGATGTGGACAAACACAGCGTGACGAACATCAAACTTTTCATCTTGAATTTCTCCTCCGGCAGAAGAAAAAGAAGAAAGACTTCATTTAAATTCCACTTTAGTCTTTTTCATCCTGACATCAGGAGATAAAAATCTGTTTACATCCATGAAAGAGCCGAAAAAAGGCGGAAAATTCAAACTAAACGCAGAGGTGCTGAAGTCCTGCATCCACGCTGACACTGAGCTGACTGAGCGGAGACATCAGCTTCTCTACCGTCAAGCCAAATAAGGCCCGCTCACTTCCGGTACTGCATTTCAAATTAAAACGTCTGATACTGAGGGAGAAAGTAATTGGATAGGAAACTAGAAATCAGTTCGCAGGTAAGATCATCATGAAGTTTTATTTCTTTGTTGGTGCTGTTTTTAAGGAGTAGCCGTTTGGTTGAACAAAGGAGATAGTTCACTGTGTACGGAGGCCCTGAAGGGACATTGAACAGAAATTTCCTGATAGCTAAAAGCCGTAAATTTAACATTTTAAAATGATTTTTAAAAAATTCTTTAAACACGAAAAGTATTTAGTTGATCAAAAAATATTGAATGTGCCCCCCCAAACACATTACTCAATGTAAAAATTATTAAATGTAATGCAAAAGTGCTTAATATAGCATAAAAATCTCAAAAGATAGACAGGAAGAAAATAGAAAGTAAAAAACAAAAACATTAAATAAAACTTTTAAAAAAATGTTTAGAAATGCAAAAATACTTTAAGTTCTACAAAAACCAGCAAAATATAAAAATTATTAAACCAAATGAAAAAAGAACACCAAATGTAAAAGCATCTAAATAAATGCAAATAAAATTAACTGTAAATTGCAAAAACAAATAAAAAAGGTTGAAAACAAGGTTATTATTCTCATTATTCTCATTAATAATAATAATAATAATAACAATAATACAATGACAATTAAACAACTTAACTAAATTGGATTTTTTTTTCTTTTTTGTAACATTGAAAATTACAAATGCAAAAATTATTTTACCAAAGGCAAAAATGTTTTATAATTTCACACTTAAACAAAAAATTTTTACTAGAAATAAAAAAAATAATAAACTAAACCAAAAAGTTTATAATGAATGGAAATGGTATTTCAGAAATAGTTTAAAATTGTGCAACACACAAAAAACAATCAATGAATTCAAAAATTAACTAACTGAACCCAGAAAAAAATTATATATTGCATTTTAATATTTTACTTGACATAAAAAGTATTCAACCAAGGGCAAAAACACTTAATGTTCTACAAGAGACATTAAAAAATGTATTAAACAAAATTCAAAATTACAACATGCAATGAAAAAAATCTCTTAACGTAATCCTCATTTAATAAAATGCAGAAAAATATCACAAAAACAAAGAATAGAGCAGAAACATTTTATATATTAAACATCCTGGAACAACAAAGCAAACGTTTTTATAACTTAAAATTCAAGTTTCTGGAGGCTCTGACCTAGAGCATTTAAATTATTTTATTAACACCACAAACTTAAGGATCCTTTGGACAAATAACCATCAGGGAAAAGCTTTGACAGAACACACAGCACAGTTTCTAAGCTATAAATACACTTGAATAGCTGAGTGGAGTTAACCTGACACGCCTGATAGACTGTCTCAGACATTCATGGTATTAGATATACAGTACATCTGACTGTCATCTAGGAAACACCTCATAGATGTTCAGGAAGGACAGGACCTTTAAAAAAAAAGCTCTAGGAACAAAGACAGTAACTGTGTCGGTGTGAAAGGAGCATTAAATAAGTCCTCTGAGCTGTCCAGGCCTCCTTTTCCTAAAATGGGTCTGAGTTATTTAATGACAAACTGAAAACACAATTGCTTTCTGTTTCCTTTTGTCTCCAACAGGCCCATGTTGATCATCGCCTGCAGTTCAAGGTTCATCCATTTTTTTTGTTTTTAATTACCACTAAGGAACGGACGGCTGAGATCCAGCTCTCTTCTGTCCGCACAATCAGTGCTAAACAGAGACTCTGTGTCCATCAGTTTTAGAGCAAACTCATCTCAGTTTTAGATCAAACTCATCTCAGTTTTCTAGGGAGGAAAAGGAAAACAATTATTCATTACAAGGCTGTGTTAAATACTGCATTCTGATTGGCCGTATGTGCAATAACAGTGTTTTTCTGCCATTGTTAAAAAGAACAAACTGATGCAGCAGATGGTTGAGGGGGATTTGGCTCTACAGTGACACAATTTAATTCAGTAGACTCTAAATCTGCAGAATCTCTCCTCACAGGTTCTGAGGACTGACAGTGAACGCATCACTGATACTAAGACAGACGGTTAATTCATGAGAGTCCGTCTGCTGTGGGAAAGAAGAAGGGAGACAAAAAGGATAAATGATGCCAAAAGAGACTAAGGACAGCACAAAATCCTGCAAAATGAAAATTCTGGACTCATCATTGAAAGAAAAATCTGGAAAATAGTTTATTGCACGTAAAACGTGATTTCTATTGGACCAGGTAAAAATTCAGATACCACAAAGTCTCTACCTATCCTCTGAAAGTAAAACTCAATTCGCACCCCGTGTACGTGGACGGGTAGGGTTCAAGTCCAGCCTGTGGGTCTGTCCAGCATGTCCCATCCCCACTCTCTCCTCCCTGTTTCTGACTCTGTCTTCATCCGTGAAAAAAGGTACAAAAAACTAAAAATATATCTTAATAAAACAAAGACCCATGTCTTTTTTTCCTGAGACCTTTTTGTCTGAGTCTAAAGCCTTATTCATCTAAGACATTTTCATCTGACGTCTGACACCTTTCGTCCTGTAATCTTTCCATCTGACTCTGACTGTCGGACCTTTTGTCTGAGTCTGGTGACATACACTATATTGCCAAAAGTATTCACTCACCCATCCAAATAATGTAAGTCAGGTGTTCCAATCACTTCCATGTCCACAGGTGAATAAAATCAAGCACCTAGGCATGCAGACTGTTTCTGCAAACATTTGTGAAAGAATGGCTCGCTCTCAGGAGCTCAGTGAATTCCAGCGTGGTACTGTGATAGGATGCCACCTGTGCAACAAGTCCAGTGCTGAAATTTCCTGGCTCCTAAATATTCCACAGTCAACTGTCAGTGGTATTATAACAAAGTGGAAGCCATTGGGAATGACAGCAACTCAGCCACGAAGTGGTAGGCCACGTAAAATGACGGAGCAGGGTCAGCAGATGCTGAGGCACATAGTGTGCAGAGGTCGCCAACTTTCTGCAGAGTCAATGGCTACAGACCTCCAAACTTCATGTGGCCTTCAGATTAACTCAAGAACAGTGTGTAGAGAGCTTCATGAATGGGTTTCCATGGCCGGGCAGCTGCACCCAAGCCATACACCACCAAGTGCAATGCAAAGCATTGGATGCAGTGGTGTAAAGCACGCCGCCTTCTCTTGAGTGATGAATCAAGCTTCTCCATCTGGCAATCTGATGGACGAGTCTGGGTTTGGCAGTTGGCGGGAGAACGGTACTTGTCTGACTGCATTGTGCCAAGTGTAAAGTTTGGTGGAGGGTGGATTATGGTGTGGGGGTGTTTTTCAGGAGCTGGGATGGGTCCCTTGGTTCCAGTGAAAGGAAATCTGAATGCTTCAGTATACCAAGAGATTTTGGACAATTCCATGCTCCCTAACCTGACATGCCAGATGGATTTGTTTCACACATCCATCTGCGAAAGCTTCAATAGGAAACATCTGAGAAAAGGCAGAGGATTTGAAAGAAACTTGGAATGTGATTGGATGAACGTTCTGTCACATCTCTACGGGCCAATAAGAGTAGCAGAACACATGGCGTAGGGGAGCAGGTGGCCTAGTGGTTAAAGGAGCTCCCCATGTACATGGGCGGCCTGGGTTCGAATCCGGCCTAAGGCCCTTTACCGCATGTCTCTCCCCTACCCTTGACCCTGTTCCCAGCTCTATCCACTGTCCTCCTCTATCTAATAAAGGCACAAAAATGCCCAAAAATAAATCTTAAAAAAAAAAAAAAAAAAAAACACATGACGTAGCCGCTATCAAGCTGCACGAATAACATGAAACATGGCGTCTATAGACATGTAAGTACTCGACTTTTCTCAATTTGAAAAGAAGACAACTCACTGCTGTTCTTTGTTCTTCTTTCAACGGAGAAATGCTGTCAAGTTCTGATAAAACTGGAGCTTTAGCAGCATCCACACTAATCTCTTCCTCCATAACTGCACCAGCTCTTGCTGCTGCTTGTTTACGTCACGACTCTGCTGCGCCTGGAAGTGCTGCCCCTTGTCGCTGTCACTTTCTAACCAGACATGGTTAGAAAGACATGGATGAGAGAGATTGGTGTGGATCAACTTGACTGGCCTGCACAGAGTCCTGACCTCAAACAGATAGAACATCTTTGGGATGAATTAGAGCGGAGACCCAGGCCTTCTCGTCCAACATCAGTGTGTGACCTCACAAATGCGCTTCTGGAAGAATGTATTTAAACTTGCCGTTCTGCATCCCTCAGTTTCTCTCTGTAAGTACCCGATATATCAGGATCATTCAGACAAAGATTTTGTGCATTTATGGTTTGAAATGTGTCCCTCGACATTCAGTGGTTAGGCTGCAACAGCTGGTCTGTGCGAGGAGGGTTGTGGAAGCGTAATGATCACAAATTTATTGTGTGCAAAATATCAACAGCATCATCTGCATAGAAACTGTTCAAAGTAACAGGCGAGGTTCATATTTAACATTAGACATTTCCCCTTCTGCATTAACACGAGGGATGCTCAACTTTCTCTCTCTTCCTCTGACCAGCTGCAGGTACACACAGGTGACTTACCTCGACCCCAATGCCTAATGGAAGTAAGGGGAGATTGCTGCACTAATGCAGCACTGTCATGTTTTGCTTCAGAAATGTCTGGAATTTTTAATACATACAGACTTTGCTTATCCTGTGCAAATACACCACAGCAAACAGTGATGTCAGGGGTAATTCACAGATTCGCAGAGGACAACAGGTAACACTAATCCCATACGGATAGGGTATAAGGCAGCTTTTCTCCAGAGACCTTTTCATCTGGGCGTCTCTTGTTTTTCCCTGATATCTTTTTATCTGAGGTCTGACACCTATTTTCCTGGGACCTTTGTGTCCAAATCTGACCCCTTTTCCATGAGATCTGTCTGAGTCTGATGCCTTTTCCCTCAGACCTGTTCGTCTGAGGCTCATGCTTTTTCCCTCAGACCTGTTAATCTGAGGCTCATGCTTTTTCCCTCAGACCTGTTCGTCTGAGGCTCATGCTTTTTCCCTCAGACCTGTTCGTCTGAGGCTCATGCTTTTTCTCTCAGACCTGTTCATCTGAGGCTCATGCCTTTTCTCTCAGATCTGTTCATCTGAGGCTCATGCCTTTTCCCTCAGACCTGTTCATCTGAGGCTCATGCTTTTTCCCTCAGACCTGTTCGTCTGAGGCTCATGCCTTTTCTCTCAGACCTGCTCGTCTGAGGCTCATGCTTTTTCCCTCAGACCTGTTCATCTGAGTCTGATGCCTTTTCTCTCAGACCTGTTCATCTGAGGCTCATGCCTTTTCCCTAAGACCTGTTTGTCTAGGGCTCATGCCGTTTCCCTCAGACTTGTTTGTCTGAGGCTCATGCTTTTTCCCCTCAGATCTGTCGTCTGATGCCTTTTCTCTCAGACCTATTTATCTGATGCCTTTTCTCTCAGACCTGTTCGTCTGATGCCTTTTTCCTCAGACCTATTCGTCTGATGCTTTTTTCCTCAGACCTGTTCGTCTGATGCTTTTTTCCTCAGACCTGTTCGTCTGATACCTTTTCCCTCAGACCTGTTCGTCTGATGCCTTTCCCTCAGACCTGTTCGTCTGAAGCTTTTTCCTCAGACCTGCTCATCTGATGCCTTTTCTCCCAGACCTGTTCATCTGAAGCTTTTTCCTCAGACCTGTTTGTCTGATGCCTTCTCTCTCAGACCTGTTCGTCTGATGCCTTCTCCCTCAGACCTGTTCGTCTGATGCCTTCTCCCTCAGACCTGTTCGTCTGAATCCTTTCCCTCAGACCTGTTCGTCTGATGCCTTTTCCCTCAGACCTGTTCGTCTGATGCCTTCTCTCTCAGACCTGTTCGTCTGATGCCTTTTCCCTCAGACCTGTTCGTCTGATGCCTTTTCCCTCAGACCTGTTCGTCTGATGCCTTTTTCCTCAGACCTGTTCATCTGAGGCTGATGCTTTTTTGTCTGACGTCTGACAAAAAGACTTCAGGATTTTTCCTGAGACATATTCACCTAAAGTCTGACACATGGCAGAGGTTCTCCTTAGACCTGTTTGGTGTTACTGTTCAACTCCACAGAGACAGTGGAGAGTCTAGCAACATATATTTTCTATTTTCTTCATGTTTCTTTCTCTAATGGCATTCTGTAGAAGTTAATCCCAGGCTTGTCTCTTCATCCAGATTTCTCCATTTCACCTGGTTAAAACACATAGATATCAACCAAGACGGTCAACTTCTTTGTGGAGCCAGGAGGCATTTCCATGAATGAGAAAAAACTGAGGTAATTCATGAAATGACTCATAATTTCCACTTCTAATGCATCTCTCCTACCTGCAAATATTCTAACATCAGTATAAGATTGAAACACGTAAAAGCTGTTGTTGTTTTTGTTCCAGACTGTTAGAAGTTCTGTTAAAGTTAGTTCCAGATTCATGAAGAAGCCTTGCTACAGCAGCAGTGTTTAATCCATAGATTATATAGAGGAGGAGGGTGTAGATGGCATAAATCCTCTCTCTCTAAAGGGAGCAGCAGAAGAGAAGTACACAAAAACACACGGCCTGTTATAAATGCAGACTCTCAGATGTGTACATAGTTCTGGTCTGTACAGTAAACTGAGGCAGGCAGAGCGAGGATGAAGTGGCAAGTATTTACACAAAGACAGCGACCATCAGCCGCCCCGCTGTGAGCCCAAGAGTCAACACTACATTTCAGCGTGGAGGCAGGCTGGCGTCTGATCCCAATGCTTTATGGTTTGTGTATAAACTGGATTTAAACAGCGTGATGGTGAGATCATGAGCCATGTTAGGCGGACATGGAGAAATTCTCATGGAGCAAACTAAATAAACTTGTGTAACCAAAGTCAGAATTTTAAAACCGTGATAGTAATGGTCAGTGCTCTCTATCCTGCCGTCTTTGACTTGTTTTTCACACATTTTATTCATTTTCACCACTTTTCTCCACATTTTTAGCCACAGTTTTTTCATATTTTCAGCATTTTTCTCCTTATTTTCCCCGTTTTCTACATTTCTCATCACTATTTACCCGTAATCACCAAATGCCTCACACATTCATGACATTTTTTTCACTAACTTTTCACGTCTTGCAACTTTTCACCACATTTTCTGCCATCCTTCACATTTTTCTCCCAGTTATCAACACATTTTAACTACATTTTCTCAAATCTTTCAGCAATTTTTTACTCATTTCTTTCATTTATCAGTATTTTTTGCCACATTCCCACTTTTTGCTCCTTCTGTTCTCAATTTTCCTCATCTATTTTTTGCAACTTTTAACCCCATTTAACCAATTTTTCCTGTGGTCACCATGTTTTTCAACATCCCCTGCCACCCTTTACCCTATTCTGCTACATTTTTGCACACTTTTCACCAATTTTCAACAAATTTAGCCCCTTTCACCTATGGTACCAAATCTCCCACCAATTTTTACATTTTTTGGCATCATTTTTAACTAAATTTATCCACCTGTCCAGCACTATGAACCTGTTTTTTTCTACATTCACTACATTTTTACATTTTTCCTGCACTATTAGAGCCACATCATTATCATATTATTATTATAATTAATAATTATAATTAATTATTATTGTTATTATTATCATTCTTTTATTATAATTATTATCATTATTTTTTATTATTTTTTTACTATTAAAATTATATTATAATTTGTATTATTTTCATATTATTATTATTATTATAAATATAATTATAATAATAATCATTATTAAATAATATGAATATAATGATAATAATCATATTATCATTATTGTTATTATAATTATTATTAATAATATTATTAATGTTGTTGTTGTTGTTATATAATTATTATTAAAATTATAATAGTCATTATTATAATAATTATTATTTTCATTATTATCATTATTTATTTATTTATAAAGTTTATTTGATAAAGACAATGCAAATTACATAGTTAAACTTCAGTCTGTTACAAACAAGCTAAAATTAACTGATGTTTATAGCTATTGCTAGTTTCCACCTCCTGTCCCTAGTTAGGCTTATTGTTATTTTTATTATTATAATAACTGCATCATTTTTATATTATTATTATTATTATTATTATTATTATTATTATTATTATCAGCATTGTTATTTTCATCAAAATTATTATTATTATCATCATTACTATAATTTTTAATATTATGTTGCTGAATGTTTAGCTGTTTTACAGCATTTTCTGCCACTTTCAACATTTTTACTAATTCACCCATGACTCCGCACCACTTCTTACCTTTACTTCCCTCCCCACACAACTTTGACCCTTTTTTTCTTTATAACTGTGGCTACCCGTTTACTTTAAATGAACTTATACTCTTTGTTGAGTTTTACACACAGACTTTTGCATGCTCGCTCACAGCAGCAGCTCACTGCATTTAAATGGTTAATTTGTGAACGTGTAAACTGCACTGACTGTTCTGACAGCTGCTCTTCATCTTAAATCACAATCTGCCTGGGAAAAAAAGCCCCAACTCCAAGTTAGGAACATTCAAATAAACTCACGCTTTAACCTGAGGAGATACGGCTCCATACAGAATTAGACATGCAGTCAAACAGAACAATGCTTTCTATTTCAGGGCTGCTATTTCAGAAGTGACGATCCGTGGTGGAAGTCAAATCAAAGCTATGAATGCATAAGCCTCTTAATAACACCTACACTCAGGCAGGGATTACAGACAGCCCACTCTTTCTGTGCTGTCATGAAAGTCTTACATGTGGATCTGAGCCAAGAATTTTCAAGAACTCCTCAAACAAGAAAAAAGATTACACCATTACTTTTTTGTTTGGTGGTCTTTCATTGGACAAACTGACGTGTGCACAGATTTTATGTAAAGCTTCTGCTTTCCTTTCTGAACTGGTTAGGCTTCGCTTAAATGTTTGGAATGAAATCTCAAACTGGAACCACAGAAGGTTGACTTCACAGATGAGATAAAGTAGATTATCAGCTCCCCCTTGTTTCACATCTGCAGGATCAGGTGAGATGAGAGGTGAAAGTTTGGAAATGGTTGGTGACCTCTCCTGGGTGTACCCGCCTCTCCCCTATAATGACGGCTGGGATCGGCTCCAGCCTCCCGCCACTACATGTGGGAAAATCCGAATAAATAATGGGTGGATGTCTTCTGTTGACTCTTACAACCAGGAAGAGTACTGGGGATTAAAATAAACCCAACGTTAACCCTTTATATTGTGATCATATTTCAATTTAAAGTTGGGCAGTTATTTTCTTAATTATTTTAAAAAGTTAGGCAGTTGCACAATGAATATTGCATATTTGAGAAAGCTTTTATTTTGAAATCTTACATCAGGTTGCCTTGTTACAGCACCAGATATATTGTGGGTTTTCCAGCTATCACTCTGAAGTGGAATGAGTCTGTGGCAACAGGGGGTTTCTTACATATTTCAATTTAAGGTTTAAATTTTAGAGGCACAGAAAGGCCCAAGAATAAATCTTTAAAAGAACTATTTAAGTGAAAGTATTATTTTTATTTTTTTTCCCAGGGGGAGTGTTATTAAGACAAACTGAAAAAAAAAAACATGTTTATAGCAGAAATGGCACAGTCGTTGCACATTGTGACTAAAAACAGTCAAATGATCAGTTTAAAGGCTCAAAATCTGAGATTAAAAGTCAAAATCATGCTTTTAAAAGACAAATATATGAGATAGAAAGTAAAAAAAAAATAGGTCAAAATATTAAATCTTACGAGATAAAATGTTAAATTATGATTCTGAAAATTCAAAATAAGGGATCAAAAGAAAGTCAAGGTTAGGAGTTTAAAATGTCAAAATATGAAATAATATTTTAAATTTTGACTCAAGAAGGTCAAAATACAAAACAAAATATGAAATCTTAAGTTCAAAAGGTTTACATTTTTTATAAAATTCAAAATTATGAATTTAAAGGACAAAATATGAGATACACCATGAGTGTCAAAAGTTTAAAAATAAGGGATTGAAAGTCAAATATTGGAGTTCAAAGGTCAAACTATAAATCAAATTTAGAATTGATAATCTGAAAGGTCAAAATATGAAATAAAAAGTCAAAATCATGACTTTAAAATGTAAAATTAGGAAATACTGAGCTTTAAAGGTCAAAAATGTGAGATAAAAGCCAAAACCCTGGATTAAGATCATTGGAATATTTGATCAATTTTAAAAATGAGTCTAAAAGGTCAAAATTTGTGATTAAAGTCAAAATCATGAGTTTTAAAGCTCAAAATATAGGATAAAATTTGTGGATTTAAAGGTTAAACAATGAATTAAAATTCAATATGAGTTTTACAGGTCAAACTATGAATTAATATTTAAAACTGTGAATCTTAAGGTCAAAATATGAAATTAAAAGTCAAAAATATGAGTTTAAGTTGTAATTGTGAGATGCAAAATTGTATACATGAAATAAAAACACAAATGAATGTCTTTCCCACACTGCTGACTAAAATCTAAATAGTTTTACCCTTTATGTTTTCTGATTTTCTGACTCAACAAGGATGTTTTAAATTATCAAGGATAAATTTTCATTTTTATACTGGAGGAAATGTGCAGCGCTCATACTGGTGGGTCAGTGATAGTAAAGTATGATATGATCTTGAGGGCGGGTTATAATTGTTCCACAGGCTGACATCTTATTTCATGTAATTTTGGTGTAAATTGAGTCTGTTATCTTGTTTTTCTGTAAAGTGCATGTCAAAAACTTGCAAGAAAATGATCTGATAATGAGGGGGAATGACTACATTTCATTAGTGCAGAGTTAAAGCTTCTTAAATTAGCACTAAGTATGCTGCAGCCTCTGCCTGTTATAGTATCAAATGTTGAGTTTTCCATGTGTTTCTTACACATTACATGTTACTGTATGGTTACAGATTTATTTTCTTATATTAAATTCTCAGTCTTCATGGATTTTCACCACACACCAGCCGTTAAAGCACAGTTTCCCAGTGCTACCATGACATCTGGTGGTGAAATCTCCTTTGTGTGGACAGCCTACTCTGATTTAGTCTTTCACTAAAGTTCAGGGTCTCATTTCTTGGCGTTCTCTCTGGCGTTAACATCATTATCTCCCTTTAATCACCTGACAGGCTTAAACATGAGCCCAACAGTAGATTGGCTTTGTCACATCAGAGGAAACAGATAGGATTGAATGGTCAAAGGCAAGTGGGGCAGTTATAAAGAGAGGAGAGGAAGAATGCATGGAGCTGTCTGTGCAGCCAAACATACATGTTCTGTGTGTTTTATCTGGTCGCATTCATAAATTTGATAAATTTAGAGTCAAATCTGCTGCATTTAATGTGTTTGAGGGCTATAGAAGGGAGAGAATGAACACAAGTTTGAGTTATAGTGCTCATGATTCTGTCTATCACACTGATTACATCTGATCAGGGATTTCAGCATGGCATGTCTGGCTGTGTGCGGTGTCTAATCTATCATGTGATACACGCCATCCCAACACAAACGGGACTGTTTAAAATCTCGTGTGTGCTTACCTTAATGAAGTTTTAATGGGCTTACTAATCCCTCTGAGGCAGAGGAGGTTGTGCATTTGCTCCAGAGTGCTTTACAGGATTGTTGGCTCATATTTGCTGTGTGCATGACATGCAAACACTACAAGTCCAAGGTATAACTCAAGTGCATCTTTCCTGCTGCCAACTGCTCTGGTTACCCGGCAACAAAAAACAAAACAAAACAAAACAAAACAAAACAAAACAAAATTATATGTATGTATATGTATATGTATATATATATATATATGTATATGTATATATATATATACAGGACCGTACTGTCATTGTCATTGCCATGTTGTCATTGTATTATTTAGTTCTGACTTTAATCTCAGAATTAGACTTTTTTCATAATTTTGAGATTTATCTTAAAATTCTGTCTTTAATCTCACATTTTTTCTCAGTATTCTGTCTTTGATCTTAGAACTCTGAAATAAGGAGTCAGAATTATGGACTTTAAGTTAGGATTATGACCCTTTCACAGAATTCCATTTTCGTCCCTCAGAATTTATTTAAATTATTCTGACTTTTTCAGAATTCTTACTTATTCTCATAATGAAACTTTTTTTTTCATTATTTTGAGATTGATTTTATTATTTTGAACTTTTTCATAGTTCTGACTTTAATCTCTGAATTTAACTTTTTAATTATTTAGAGATAAATTTTAGAATTCTTATTTTTTCATAGTTCTGACTTTAATCTCTGAATTTTTACTTTTTCATAATTTTGAGATAAATTTTAAAATTCTTATTTATTCATAGTTCTGTCTTATATCTCAGAATTTAGCTTTTTTCATAATTTTGAGACAAATTTTAGAATTCTTATTTTTTCATAGTTCTGAATTTAATCTCTGAATTTAACATTTTTCATTATTTTGAAATTAATTTTGGAATTCTTTTTTCATAGCTCTGACTTTAATCTCTGAATTTAACATTTTTCATTATTTTGAAATTAATTTTGGAATTCTTTTTTCATAGCTCTGACTTTAATCTCTGAATTTTTACTTTGTCATTATTTTGAGATAAATTTAAGAATTCTTATGTTTTCATAGCTCTGACTTTAATCTCTGAATTTCACTTTATTCATAATTTTGAAATTAATTTTAGAATTCTTATTTTTTCATAGTTCTGACTTTAATCTCTGAATTTTTACTTTTGCATAATTTTGAGATAGTTTTATAACTCTTATTTTTTCATAGTTCTGACTTTAATCTCTGAATTTTTACTTTTGCATAATTTTGAGATAGTTTTATAACTCTTATTTATTCATAGTTCTGACTTTAATCTCTGAATTTTTACTTTTCATTATTTTGAGATTGATTTTAGAGTTCTTACTTTTTTCATAATCCTGACTATAGTCTCAGAATAAAACCTTTTTTTCATAATTTTGAGACCAACTATTAAATTCATACTTTTTTCATAATTCTGACTTTAGTCTCAGAATTAAACTTTTTTATTTCTCAGAATTGGAAAAAAAAAAAGTTATTCTGAATAAGTAAGCAGGTAAGTAAATATAAAATAAATAAATCATGCCCCAGTCCTCTTTCGTAGATATGCTACATGAAAGCAGACTAGTTAAATTCCTCATTCTTGTATCTAAATTGCTTACTCCAGGTTCTCCCTATGAGTCACTGTCACAGTTTCATCCAGCCAAAGGTCATGAGGATGTTAGGCTTTTTTTTTTTTTTTACTATAGACAATTATTTAACTCCAGGCTCTAGTTTTATTTTTTTTAAAAACGGGACATGGACTGGCAAACTCAATCCCCATTAAAACTGAGAAACTAGTTCTACTTAAAAACGTTCAAATTTGCTAAACGTTAACAGCAGAACTAAAAAGTCGTTGGAACTTCTTCCTTTGAAACACGTAGGTTTTACCCACAAGATGGCGCCCAGGTCTACCGTTACGTCCGTGTTTTGAAGGTCCCTCCTCGGCGGAGGCTGACCTCCTTCCCGCGATGACAGTTTCCTGCGGGGTTGTTTCAGACGGACTGGCCGCCCTCACAGCAGGATGTGCTGAAGGGGAGACGGGGTTATCGGAGTTTACCTGGTCGACATGCGGAGGAGCGGGCTGGTGGAGTGAATTTTAATTTAATTTAAAGGAACGAACGAATGTAGCTGACAGAGACGGGTGAGTGTGTTGCTTGCTGGGGGAAGAAGTTGTTTTTTTTCTGGCTAGTGTTTGGGTTACGCAGTGCTGGTGGTAAAGTCCTAGCACAGATACGTGTCACTTTGAGGAGAGAACGTCACAGCGGACTCCGTTCAAGAATCTACTGATTCAACAGTCGCTGCGACTAACGTCAAATTCCTCAAAATGTAGATGAAAATATTTGTATTTGTTAGATTAATCAGTTGATTTTCTTTAATTCGGCTCTCTAAAACCAAACCAAACAACATTTATTTTCCTAAAACAACAACTCAAGTAAGAGCTTCACACTTCACGTCGCCTAACGTCTATGTTTTGATAGCAAGGGAAGATAGCGAGGAAAACGGCTGAAGCACTTTTTAAAGTTAAAATACGACTTAATTACAGTGTTTAGTTTTACTGTATGTTAGCCGAAGTGAAGAAAAGCTCTAAAACCCTCATATTATGAAGAAGTTTTGCCTTTGAACCCTGTTGCTTTTGCCTTATTTCCCAAAGAATACAGCCAACATAAACTGCTAGTTTCCCAAATGGGGATTCGCATGGCGTCCTGTTGGAGTGAGGGCACTGGAATGACAGTTCTGCCTGCAGCCAGTGTAAACAAGATAGGCTTTGAAAAAACTGCGTTGTCTAAACAAATATAAGTTTTCATACAGATAAAATGTTAAAGAGTGTTTGGGCATATCATTAGTTTGCATGTAGCTCAGTATTTTGCATATTACCAACAATTTACCGCCTAGTTTATGAAGGGAAATGACTAATATTGTGCCTCTGGAGTGGAATCCTAGTTATGGCGCTATCTGTGCTATTCTTTTTGCGAGTTTTTTTAAAAGAAATATACAGATTTACATACATTTTAAGTTACCCATTATATTTTTCAGTTAACAAATAGCTAGGCTGTGTTATATATTAGGTGTACTGGGGAATTGCATGTACATTTGTCACCCAGTCTTCAGCTTTTAGATTTCGATTCAGGTCTATAACCAATAAGAATAAACTTTAAATGCACTGAATCTCAATGGTACATGCATTTAAAATGCTCAATAGAGAGCCTGTTGCTTCTCTGCCATGCTTAATGCTATTATATTCCCCCTCTTTAACCCCAGGAGCTGAAAATCTTGCAGCCTGAGGCCTGTTCTTTACTGTGTTGAAACAACTTGACTTTTATAAGCCGCTGAGTGTATTCAGACTCTAACATCTGCTCTGTCAAAAATGTTTCTCCAGAGGAAAAATGAGTAACAGGATGGAGGGTTCGGCGGGCCCAGGCGTCAGAGCCAATGGACCCATCTCAGCACCCAGCAGCCCGGTGGGCTCCACCGTAGGCCCCCCTCTGTCCCCAGAAGAACTGGAAGCAGAGCCGCAGTCGTCTCTGACGGATGTCACCCAAATGTGGATTAAATTCGCGAAGACTTTTGCCATCATTTTCCCGATCTACATCTTGGGATACTTTGAGTTCAGCTTCAGCTGGGTTCTGATCGGACTCGCCATGTTGTTTTATTGGAGGAAGAACCATGGCAATAAGGACTACAGGATAAACCGTGCCTTAGCATTCCTGGTGCAGGAGGACAAAGTAGTGAGGCAAAGTGTGGCTACTACCGAGCTGCCACCATGGGTAAGTCCCCCAGCTTTAGTACCCCCCTTATGTTATCAGGATCAAATAATCACTGCTCTGTTCTCGGAATCAGCTTTACCCTTCATCCAACAACAGAGACAGCTCCTCTGCCAAACAGGCTAATAAAGATAGCTGAATTCATTAAGTAACCACCAGTTTCCTCACTCAAAAACATCCATTTTCTATTACTTTCTTTCTTATTTACTGTGTTATAAACACACCACTCATGAACATACCAGCTCAAAGCCTTAAATCCACATCCAGCAAGAACATCGCTCTTTAATTTCATTGTTTTGGTTTGTGGGTAAGATTTCCAAACGCCTGTACTTGTGGTGTTGCAACTCCACCAGAAACTTAAAATATGTAAAAAGCACAATGCATACAGCATTGTTAATCAAAAGACAGGAAAAAATATGCATAGATGATCATTTTTGTGGCAGTTAGAGACCCCAAAAGGACCAGGAATAAAAGTTCCCTTAGGGTTTTACTGTGTTTCATTAATTTCCTTGTAATCTGCAGCAATTTGTAGAAGATATTTACCAGGTTGTCTAACTGTATTTTAACAAGGAAAATGATGATAACAATCTGAGATACTGTACTAAGAACAACATTTCAGTAATTCCTCAGAATGAGACTGTGCTTTAGTGGTAGGAATGTGTAACTTTCTGTGTTTCTGCTCATTATTCATCAACAAAACTCTGCATAAAGATGCTAAAATAACGTCACCTTCTGAAATCTTTCACTCAATATTCTGTAGTGATAACGTAATCTATGAGCTGCATGTGTGAAGGCTTATTGCCGATTAGGAAACGTCACATCATGCTAGAGTGCAGGAGTAAAGAATGATATCAGCGGCAAGAAGCTGCAGAACATGTTGAGTCAACAGCATTTGAAACTTAGTTTTCAACATGGGAAGTCCCGCCTGGATTGGTGAATTTATGGAAGGGAACTACTACTGGATCCCCATCTTAGTGCAGGAGGTGATCATATACAAGGTATTAGGGCTGGGCAATAGATCACAAATTAGATTAAATCACAATATGACCTGCTGCAATGTAGAAATCGCAGACATTGCAATATTTCTTAAACTTGAAATATGTCAGAATAGCAGTTTAATACATTCATTTTTTGCAGCTTTACCTCCCCCACCCCAGCCGCCTCCGTTATAGCTTAAAGCTTGTTGCATCCTCATATTCAGATTTGTGCAACTATGGATTAATTGCTTCTGAAATAATTTCATTTTTTTCTATACACATTTTCGTTTATGTGTCCATCCATATGGGGGTTTCAAGCCATGCTTGACTAACCCAGGTAGCATCTTTAGAGCAGAGCCTTCTCTGCCAGGTAAAACGGTCGGCTATATCCATTTTTCAGTGTAATGGTAAAATGTATGATGAGTGTTCCTGATTAAATGTAGGTAATGATATGAATTGATTTATTGCTCCAATTTGTTGAAAAATGCACAAGTTGAGTAATTTAATAATAATTGCATATTAAATCACAATATCGGGGAAAAAAAATTGCAACTAGATTATTTAAAACAAAAAACAAAAGAAGAGGTGGTCAGCATATAAACTTGGGTGTAGGACTGCTCAATTAAGTTAAAAAACCATTATCTCAATTAAATGGATTCATTGGACTGATCAGTATGGAGATCATAATTGTTCAACTCAATGGGTAGGTACTAAGACCTGCATTTATCAGACTTTAACACTCTTATCATGTTGAAAACATTCTGATTATGAATAACAAAAATACATACAGTGCTTAACAAATGTATTAGACCACCCTAACCCTAACCAAGTAAGGTTTATACCACAGCCGCCCTAAATTAACAAAATTGGTAATTACCAAAATCATTTTTTTATGTTTCTGCAGTGGTTAATACACCAATATGTAGAAGCTCTTAAATGATATTTTTAATGCAAAAATATAATTATTATTGTTATCCATGAATTTTCAAATTTACTGATTTACAAAAAAACTGAAAAAATAGTAAAGCACATTAATATTTCTTGATTAATATGTCAAATTATAGTTATTTACTTGCATTCCTGAACAGAAAAATGAGTTTTAGTAGTTGAATGTTATGCTTGATTCATTTCTGACTTCTCAGAGAAGCCCAGTGAGCCGGCTCAAATTGGGGTGAATTCAGTTTGAAATTCCTCATTCCTGTTCAAAATGGTAAAATGTGGAGAGCTGACTGAAAATGAAAGAGTCCGCATTAAAGCACTTCATGATGCTGGATGGTCTCTGAGACAAATATGACAGGTGGTCACTGTAAATAAACAAAAATACCCCTATATCCAACAAAGACTGAAACCTTTACACATGACAAAAGCTTTGGACAGAAGGAACTCAACACGGCACAGCAATAATTTAATCATTATTGACTTGTTGATCGCTGGAAGCCAAAACTGGATTGAAATTGAAACTAGGGCTGGACAATTCTGGAAAATAATCTAATCAGGTTTTTTTTCACCCCAATATTGTTATTGCAATTTGATTTGCAAGTATTCCATAACTTTCTTTTATTCCTTAACAAGGGCTGAACAATTCTTTAAAAGTATCGCATTCTGATGATTTTGACTCGTATTGCCAATTGGATATGAATTGCATCAAAGGGTTTTTGTCTTTCTAATATTTAATAAGAAAAAAGTACAAAAATTAAGAAAGTAGGATTTTTTGTAGACTATTCTAAAACAGGGCACTTGAATGATTGCATGATATGTTATCTCTGCTGCAAAAAAAACCCTTTAAACTGGTATTTTAACACAAACTTCAGGGCAAAAAAAGTAGTGCACGTTTGCGATTTGAAAATTGCGGCAGGCCATATTGCTGTTTAATATAATTTTTGATTAATTGCCCAGCTAATTGAAACTCGATTTATCGAGCATCACTATCTAGGTGACTAAATATACCTGGGTGGGACACCCGAGTGTTATCTTTGTGTGGGAAACATATCGCCCCCTGTCTTGGAGTCCAAGTGCTGCACACATTAAGCTGCTAGATAATAACATACAGTTGAAACCAGAAGTTTACATACACGATATAAGAAGGCACATGAATTTTTTTTCTCACTGTCTAACATTAAATCAGATTAAACTTTTCCTGTTTTTGATCAGTTAGGATTACCAAAATTATTTCTATTTGCTAAATGCCAGAATAATGAGAGAGATCATTTTTTTAGACATTTTTTTATTATTTTCTTAAGAGTCAGAAGTTTACATACATTTCATTAGTATTTGTAGCATTGCCTTTAAACTGTATGACTTGGGTCAAATGTTTTGGATATGCTTCCACAAGCTTCTCACAATAGTTTGCAGGAATTTTGGCTCATTCCTCCTGGCAGATCTGGTGTAACTGAGCCAAGTTTGTAGGCCGCCTTGCTCGCACATGCCTTTTCAGCTCTGCCCATAAATTTTCAATGGGATTGAGATCAGGGCTTTGTGATGGTCACTCCAAAACATTGACTTTGTTATCCTTAAGCCACTTTGTAACCAATTTGGCAGTATGCTTAGGGTCATTGTCCATTTGGAAAACCCATTTGCGCCCAAGCTTAACTTCCTGGCTGATGTCTTGAGATGTTGCTTCAGTATTTCCACATAATGTTCTTTCCTCATGATGCCATCTGTTTTGTGAAATGCACCAGTCCCTCCTGCAGCAAAACAACCCCACAACATGATGCTGCCACCCCCATGTTTCACAGTTAGGATGGTGTTCTCAGGCTTGCAAGTTTCCCCCTTTTTCTCCAAATGTAACGATGGTCATTATGGCCAAAAAGTTCAATTTTAGTTTTGTCAATCCACAGAACATGTCTCCAAAAATTAAGGTCTTTGTCCCTGTTTGCATTTGCAAACTGTAATCTGGCTTTTTTATGTTTCTTTTGGAGTAATGGCTTCTTCCTGGGAGAGTGGCCTTTCAGCCCATGTCAGTACAGGACTCGTTTGACTGTTGATAATGACACACTCTTACCAGCTTCAGCCAGCATCTTCACAAGGTCTTTTGCTTTTGTTCTTGGGTTGAGATGCACTTTTCAGACCAAAGCACGTTCATCTCTGGGACACAGAACCCGTCTCCTTCCTGAGCAGTATGATGGCTGGATATTCCCATGGTGTTTATACTTGCGTATAATTGTTTGAACAGATGAACGTGGCACCTTCAGGCATCTGGAAATTGCACCCAAGGATGAATCAGACTTGTGCAAGTCCACAATTCTTTTCCTGATATCTTGACTGATTTCTTTTGATTTTCCCATGATGTTACACGAAGAAGCAGTGTGTTTCAGGTGTGCCTTAAAATACATCCACAGTTGTGCCTCTAATTAACTCAAATGTTGTCAATAAACCTATCAGAGGCTTCCAAAGACATGACATCATCATCCGGGCTTTCCCAAATTGTTTAAAGCCATAGTAATCTTAGTGTATGTAAACTTCTGACTTTGAAGAAAAGTAATATAAATTGTCTAAAAAGAATTCTTTTCTCATTGTTCTGGCATTTAGCAAATAGAAATAATTTTGGTAATCCTAATTGACCAAAAACAGGAAAATTTAATCTGATTTAATGTTAGACGGTGCGAAAAAAAAGTTTATGTGCCTTTTTATATAGTGTATGTAAACTTCTGGTTTCAACAGTACAAGTAATAAACAAGAGAAACAACAGACTGCACACACACAGGGTTACACTTATCAAAAGATTCAACCACATAACCCACATATATTGCAAAGATTCTCATAAAAATATTTTTAAAAGTTTCTTTGCATGCACGTACTCCCAAAGTTTTGTCCCATATCTTGTGCAGTCTTATTTTTTGCAACTTCTAGGGTCCAAACTGCAACATTTTTCTTATTTAAGTGCTTGAAAATGTTCATAAATTTGGAGAACCACTGGTCTACACAACCCAAAGTTGATTCAACCAAAGGACAGGTTTGAAAAGCAACAACTAATCCTGTTGATACTAAAACAGTCCTTTCATTATTACTACAGGTTTGCTACAATGCCACGCCTGAGTGACTGATTGTTCCTTGGTTGATATAAGAGACTGCCTTTGGAATCACAGTAAAGAAATAGATATGAGGATATCATGGAAAAATACTGAACAGTTTTGGGTGTTTTATTGTAAAAGAGTGAAAACTTTGGAATAATTGGGGTCTTATAAATACATAGAAAGGCCTTGCCCTTCTGCTGAGAGCCCACCAGCTCAATTTAGCTCTGGCAGGTCTTATTTGTGCCAGTCTCTTTTGGTACTTTAACTCCAGCTGACCACCCAAAGGAGTAGGAGTTCTCCATGAATAATTTACTCATGGCCTCTGAGCCTGCGGGGCTTTCAGGTCTGGCACTGTTGGAGCAGGAGTCATGAAGCCTGCTCTGATTTTCCCTTTATAGATTCATGCTCCCAGTATGGTTGGTTGTCTGTTAGTAACACTGTGCTGTAATACAGCACAGTCAGGTTTCCCTGTCCCACACTAAGAAACCAGTATGGGGAGGGAGGACTGGCCACACGCCTCCAGCATAGCTGCCATTCTCTCTCTGTCTACTCATTCTCTGGTTCTAACATGTGGCAGGCTCATCCAGCCAAAATTACTAGTTGTTAGCATGCAAGGAATGGAGATTATCATTGGGTGTGTGCTCTGAGGATGTGAGCAAACCAGTAAGATTCAGAGCTGTGTATGGGTTTGTTTGGCACGTGTTGGCGGAGATTCATAGGAGCACAGTTTTCCTGGAAGCTTTAGAGCAGAGTAATGGATGGAAAGTTTTGGTTTAGTAATGCATGGTTCCATTTATAATTTAAAAGCCTCATAAACACCACAAACACATTTCTGCAGGCAAACTTCGGGATAAAAGGGCACAGTTCTACACACTTCTCAATGTTTGTTATTGTCCTAATTATACCGTAACCATCTTAGAAAATATCACAGTCCAAAGATTTCTGTTATCAGTTTAAAAGGCCTAAGGAATAATTGAAAGGTTTTTGTTGGTTGATGAAAAGTTGGAAATGTCTTCCAGTAGAACTCACTGTCTAGTTGAGCTAATGTTCTCATGTAACTGCTCGCCCAGGGCTGATTTCCAAGCAGCCGTTTACATTCAGCTATATTTATATATACATATGTTTATATAACCATAATACAGCTGAAGCTCTGATAATGACTTTTATACTAAACTGACTTCATGTTTATTATTACCATCAAGTAGCTGATCTTTCTTTTC